>NC_091312.1:36279331-36486831 GCF_038502225.1 Cherax quadricarinatus
TGTACAGCAGGAGAGTGTTGTGTTAGTGTACAGCAGGAGAGAGCTGTGTTAGTGTACAGCAGGAGAGAGCTGTGTTAGTGTACAGCAGGAGAGAGCTGTGTTAGTGTACAGCAGGAGAGAGCTGTGTTAGTGTACAGCAGGAGAGAGCTGTGTTAGTGTACAGCAGGAGAGAGCTGTGTTAGTGTACAGCAGGAGAGTGTTGTGTTAGTGTACAGCAGGAGAGAGCTGTGTTAGTGTACAGCAGGAGAGAGCTGTGTTAGTGTACAGCAGGAGAGAGCTGTGTTAGTGTACAGCAGGAGAGAGCTGTGTTAGTGTACAGCAGGAGAGAGCTGTGTTAGTGTACAGCAGGAGAGAGCTGTGTTAGTGTACAGCAGGAGAGTGCTGTGTTAGTGTACAGCAGGAGAGAGCTGTGTTAGTGTATAGCAGGAGAGAGCTGTGTTAGTGTACAGCAGGAGAGTGCTGTGTTAGTGTACAACAGGAGAGTGCTGTGTTAGTGTACAGCAGGAGAGTGTTGTGTTAGTGTACAACAGGAGAGAGCTGTGTTAGTGTACAGCAGGAGAGAGCTGTGTTAGTGTACAGCAGGTGTGGTGTGGGTGTGTGGTGTGGGTGCGTGGTGTGGGAGTGTGGTGTGTGTGTGTGTGGTGTGGGTGTGTGGTGTGGGAGTGTAGTGTGGGTGTGTGGTGTGGGAGTGTGGTGTGGGTGTGTGGTGTGGGAGTGTGGTGTGGGTGTGTGGTGTGGGAGTGTGGTGTGGGTGTGTGGTGTGGGAGTGTGGTGTGGGAGTGTGGTGTGGGAGTGTGGTGTGGGTGTGTGGTGTGGGAGTGTGGTGTGGGTGTGTGGTGTGGGAGTGTGGTGTGGGAGTGTGGTGTGGGAGTGTGGTGTGGGTGTGTGGTGTGGGAGTGTGGTGTGGGTGAGTGTGGTGGTAGTGTGGTGTGGGTGTGTGTGGTGTGGGTGTGTGGTGTGGGAATGTGGTGTGGGTGTGTGGTGTGGGCGTGTGGTGTGGGTGTGTTGTGTGGAGTGTGGTGTTGGAGTGTGGTGTGTGTGTGTGGTGTGGGTGTGTGGTGTGGGAGTGTAGTGTGGGTGTGTGGTGTGGGAGTGTGGTGTGGGTGTGTGGTGTGGGAGTGTGGTGTGGGTGTGTGGTGTGGGAGTGTGGTGTGGGAGTGTGGTGTGGGAGTGTGGTGTGGGTGTGTGGTGTGGGAGTGTGGTGTGGGTGTGTGGTGTGGGAGTGTGGTGTGGGAGTGTGGTGGGTGTGTGGTGTGGGTGTGTGGTGTGGGTGTGTGGCGTGGGAGGGTGGTGTGGGTGTGTGGTGTGAGTTTGTGGTGTGGGTGTGTGGTGTGAGTGTGTGGTGTGGGCGTGTGGTGTGAGTGTGTGGTGTGGGTGTGTGGTGTTGGTGTGTGGTGTGGGAGTGTGGTGTGGGTGTGTGGTGTGGGTGTGTGGTGTGGGTGTGTGGTGTGGGAGTGTGGTGTGGGAGTGTGGTGTGTGTGTGTGTGGTGTGGGTGTGTGGTGTGGGAGTGTGGTGTGGGTGTGTGGTGTGGGAGTGTGGTGTGGGTGTGTAGTGTGGAGTGTGGTGTTGGAGTGTGGTGTGTGTGTGTGGTGTGGGTGTGTGGTGTGGGAGTGTAGTGTGGGTGTGTGGTGTGGGAGTGTGGTGTGGGTGTGTGGTGTGGGAGTGTGGTGTGGGTGTGTGGTGTGGGAGTGTGGTGTGGGAGTGTGGTGTGGGAGTGTGGTGTGGGTGTGTAGTGTGGGAGTGTGGTGTGGGAGTGTGGTGTGTGTGTGTGGTGTGGGTGTGTGGTGTGGGAGTGTGGTGTGAGTGTGTGGTGTGGGAGTGTGGTGTGAGTGTGTGGTGTGTGAGTGTGGTGTGAGTGTGTAGTGTGGGAGTGTGGTGTGAGTTTGTGGTGTGGGAGTGTGGTGTGAGTGTGTGGTGTGGGAGTGTGGTTTGAGTGTGTGGTGTGTGAGTGTGGTGTGAGTGTGTGGTGTGGGAGTGTGGTGTGAGTGTGTGGTGTGGGAGTGTGGTGTGAGTGTGTGGTGTGGGAGTGTGGTGTGAGTGTGTGGTGTGGGAGTGTGGTTTGAGTGTGTGGTGTGTGAGTGTGGTGTGAGTGTGTGGTGTGGGAGTGTGGTGTGAGTGTGTGGTGTGGGAGTGTGGTGTGAGTGTGTGGTGTGGGAGTGTGGTGTGAGTGTGTGGTGTGGGAGTGTTGTGTGAGTGTGTGGTGTGGGAGTGTGGTGTGAGTGTGTGGTGTGGGAGTGTGGTGTGAGTGTGTGGTGTGGGAGTGTGGTGTGAGTGTGTGGTGTGGGAGTGTGGTGTGAGTGTGTGGTGTGGGAGTGTGGTGTGAGTGTGTGGCGTGGGAGTGTGGTGTGAGTGTGTGGTGTGGGAGTGTGGTGTGAGTGTGTGGTGTGGGAGTGTAGTGTGAATGTGTGGTGTTGGAGTGTGGTGTGAGTATGTGGTGTGGGAGTGTGGTGTGAGTGTGTGGTGTTGGAGTGTGGTGTGAGTGTGTGGTGTTGGAGTGTGGTGTGAGTGTGTGGTGTTGGAGTGTGGTGTGAGTGTGTGGTGTGGGAGTGTGGTGTGAGTGTGTGGTGTGGGAGTGTGGTGTGAGTGTGTGGTGTTGGAGTGTGGTGTGAGTGTGTGGTGTTGGAGTGTGGTGTGAGTGTGTGGTGTTGGAGTGTGGTGTGAGTGTGTGGTGTTGGAGTGTGGTGTGAGTGTGTGGTGTGGGAGTGTGGTGTGAGTGTGTGGTGTGGGTGTGTGGTGTGGGTGTGTGGTGTGGGTGTGTGGTGTTGGAGTGTGGTGTGAGTGTGTGGTGTGGGAGTGAGAAGTGCTCTCTAAAGTGTTTACATTAATCTTGTAAGTAAAATGCACCATATATTAAGCCAAGTACTTCTTAAGGTTTGCGCATTTCACCCAAATTAAGTTTCAAAGTACACACAAACACACACACAGACACACGCGCACACAGACACACACACACACACACACACACACACACACACACACACACACACACACACACACACACACACACACACACACACACACACACACAAGGTATACAGAGAGAGGAAGTTCTAGAGATGCTACACAGGAACAAGAGGTCACAGTTGGAAGATGAAGTCTCAGATAAATCACAGGGATGTTAGGAAGTATTTCTTCAGTCACAGATTTATCAGGAAGTGGAATTGTCTGGGAAGTGATATAATGGAGGCAGGATCCATACATAGCTTTAAGAAGAGGTATGATAAATCTCATTGAGCAGAAAGAGACTTAGTAACTACCAGTGAAGAGGTGGGGGCCAAGAGCTGTGACTCGACCCCTGAAACCACAACTAGGTGAGTACACACAATCCCAAGAATAAGAAAACTACGAAAATATATAGATCATATTAATTTATTTGGGCAACGGCATCACCAGGTGTGTCAGAAGGAATAACTAATGAGATGATTAAAGGTTTTCCGTATGAGCAGAAAGATTCATCTGGTCGTTTCAACCATTGTGTTCCAGTCATCGTGTTCCAGCCATAGTGTTCCAGCCATAGTGTTCCAGCCAGTGTTCCAGCCATAGTGTTCCAGCCATAGTGTTCCAGCCATAGTGTTCCAGCCAGTGTTCCAGCCATAGTGTTCCAGCCATAGTGTTCTAGCCATAGTGTTCCAGCCATAGTGTTCCAACCATCGTGTTCCAGCCAGTGTTCCAGCCAGTGTTCCAGCCATCTTCACTTCACCGTGCGTAGTTTTTAGCGTGAATGGAGGTGCCATAGTGTTTTGGCGCTTTCCTTTTAGATTAGGATAGACTTAGATTGGCGTTTATTATCTTATTCTGTATAATACCCGACAATAAAGATATAAATAACTAGTGGCTTCCGGCAACAAGAGGTTCATAACGAAAATTCGTTCACGCATTTTAACCCGCACGATAACACATGTGGAAGATGGATTGCACTTTCCTGACATTAATACTTTGGTTTATTGGTACATGCAGATATTTATTGATGAACCTGTTTACACTTCGACTTGTATTTTCAATGTTAATCATATGATACAAGAGGCAAAACGCAATCAACATGTTTAATAAAAGCACCAGAAACATCGTAGGAACAGTGTGGTGACAGGTCTGGCAGTTCAGCTCTTCAAGCCTAGGGATGCCATAGTGTGGCAACCACTGCATGTGGGTGTTGACACTGTGGCACTATGTGGCGGTGTGCAAGACTACGTTGCGTGCTGAGGAAAGAAGATTCCAGTTGTCGATGTGTGCATGATCAAAGGCTCCATTGGTCGTCGGGAAGACTGGGAAAGAGAGCAAAACGTTGTCTCTCTACCTCCTGGACATCTACACTCTCTCTGGCCTCCACCAAGCAGCTGTTGTCGAACTCGCACTTCACTGCGGAGTAAATACACTGGATATAGGCCATGTTCCATATCTGCACACTGAAACTAAGTGTTAAGTAACTCTTGAGCTATTCAAGGCTCAAACCCAAGTAATTTAGCATTTATATCTGAACTTTCACACTAAGTTTGAGCCGTTCTGATCCAAATCTCTTACTATGAAATTATTACACAAGATTAAATATACTGATAATTTAAAATTAAACATTTACTACAGGTGAGATTAAACATCGATTACACATGTAATTACACATTTGATAACTCGTGTATTTACACACTGGTTACATATGAGATTACTCTATTATTCACGCATACTACTCCTATACAAGGTAGTATGAGACAGCATTCACGTTTTAATGTGGTAACTACCAGAAAACACGATGGTATAGACATTCCTTCAAGATAGGGCTTTGATGCCGGTGAAAGTTCTTGATCATACACGTAAACCTGTATGTGGTGTCTTACAAACATCTGGTAGATAACAGTAATCAGAAAGAATTACTAAAAGCAAATTGGCACTCTATTATTTTATATATATATATATATATATATATATATATATATATATATATATATATATATATATATATATATATATATATATATATAAGGGAGAGATAGAGATAGATAGAGAGAGAGAGAAAGAGAGAGACCGTGCCTCAGAAACTATTGCTTTAAAGCTAAGAGTTATTTCTCAGACTGTTAGTAGTAAAAACTAATGTCTTTATAGACCAGAAGTTACGACAAAAAATATATGCTGTTACCTTCGAGTGTGTTAAGCTGCAAAAAAAAAAAATCGTAAAAAAAATATACAACCACTAACATCTTGTGACACTCTTAAGATCAATGCTGTTTTAATTATAGGCTATCTTACTGTGACCAGAGCAGTTATACTCTTGTAAAGCTGCATAACTAAATTATAACACTAAATGCTAAAGTAAATAAAAAAAAATCCGACCAGAATCGTCGTAGAACACAAAACTTACTCTCTGTGCAGCAAAGACCAGAGGCAGCACAGTGACCCTCTCGTAGCCTGCCACAGATCTTGAGGTCTGTGTTGGTGCAGGTGAGAGGCACCAGGTTCTCGGCTCGGCACAGCCTGGCCTCCCGGGTACCCAGGAAACAACCAATACCCGGCCCACAGCAGATTTCTGGACCCAGGCAGCGACCTCTCAAACCAGGACCACATGACGTACACTGCCGATGTTAAAATCTTCCGCTATTATTTGCACAACGATTTCAACTTCAGAGTTATTTTGAAGAGAATAACTAGGAGGCAAATTTATAAATTATCAATGATTACAGGTAATTTAAAAGGGTAGTAATGTCTGAGATACTCCCACGCACAGTATATTGTGCAGAACTAAGCTAAAAATGATAATAATGAAGCAAAGAAATTTAAAAGTGTACTTAGGCTACGTGGACGTAAACAGAATATGAAGCTTATTTATGAATCAGCATCCCACTTAGCCGAGGATATCTTATTATACAGCTGTTAATCTTTATATATAATCAAGACACACTTTATAACTAAGATTTAGATACACTGGCGAATATTAAAAAAATGTAATAATTAATGGAAAATGTGTAATATAATGAGACTCGTTAACAGAGACGAACCTAGTTCAACATTAGTTAAGAAATGCAAGAAACATGCAACTAGTTTGTTAATAAAGTTGTGAATTCGAAGGTTAACATTAATATTCATGTCTCATATTTACAACTGAAGAAACATGCATGTTCGACTGATGTTCCTAATTAAGTCAGAAGTTTATATGACTAATTAATATTGTAAATAAGCTGTTAAACTACAAGCAGCCTGACCGCAACATTAACACCTTGACACTATGTACCACACAAACAAGACAAGACTTGCGAACGAAACGAGCCACATAATAATAACAATAATATAATAATATCTTTATTTACTACAAGTACATGTACAAGGTGTACAGTCCTAGCTTACATCAATGATATACTACTACACAGAAAGCCCAAAGAGAAGCCTGAGCTTGCTACTACCTGCAGCTCACAAGACTGCCATCCCCACGAGCCCCTTTGGGGCGGGGCAGATGGCAGACCAGAGGCCTAACTTCTCCCTGCGAGCCCCGTGAGGACGGGGACTGTGGCTAGGCGTGGGGACTCTTGGTCCCAAAGATGAGGGGGTACTTGTACCTCCTCCCATGGGAGACTTAGGTCTCGAGACATTCCCCAGATAGGGAGCCAAGGCCGGGTCACCACTCTTGGAAAAGACCCGGGCCGGGAGAGTACCGGCGAATAAAAAAAAATATAGAAAGCCCCTTTTTATGCTGAGCATTTCGGGCAAATTAGGTCAGTTTTGTCCCAGGATGCGACCCACACCAGTCGACTAACACATGTTCTGTGGTTTAATGGTCCAGGACCGACCGAAGCGGCATCCAATTTTAATTGTCGGTTTGTGGGTTCTGAAACAAGTGATGGTATTGTAACTTGAGTGTGGAGGAGTGAGTACTCACCGCTCGTAAGTTGTTAAGCTGTACTGAAGGTCCTGATCTCTTGCCTCCAGGAGGACAGTTGGTGATGAAGCAGGCAGAAGCGGCGCCCACAACACTCACCACCATCACCACGCCCACACCCATCTGCATATCTACCACACCAACTACGCTAGTTAGTCTACTAGGCAAGTCCTAGCTCCTGCATTTGGGCCATTAAGGCCGCTGTTAACCCTTACACTAATAATAAATATAAATTAATTCCTGTAATAGGGATTACAATATACTTTTGAAGGTATATACACTGAAATATATATCTGTGTATATACCCGTCGAATCTACAATAAACATTAGAAACATTTGAATAAGGATAGGGCACACAATGACAAATTTTGAACACATGCTAAAATTATAAATTTATTTAATTGCTCAAAATCAGAAACGATTTAAATACTACTGAATTAACACACTGTGGAAAATACTGTATATATTTTCCAGAAATACGGTAATTTATAGGTAAATAGATGGCCTATATTGTATTTAATAAAAATTGTTATCGAAAATGGAAAGCTGCACCTGCGCAGAAGGACACTCGCCATTTTGGTTTTGAATGAGCTAAATAAACGCTAGCGTAATGGGAAGATTTTTTCGTGCTCTAGAGGTTAAAATTGGGCTGACACCTCTCAAATAGGAGGCGAAATTGTTGGATGTGCATTCCTGCATAATTTGAGTATCAGGCGACTGGACAAGACAGCTCCAGGAACCTCGGATAAGTCTGTTTATGTTTAATTCTGGCCAGTATTTTCATAAATTTAGAGTGAGGTTTTCTGAGTATGATACACCTTAATCTCCAGTCAAATTGGTGAGTGATATTAAGATATTCTCTTTCTATTATGTATATGTGTATATATATATATATATATATATATATATATATATATATATATATATATATATATATAGATATATATATATATATATATATATATATATATATATATATAATCATTTATTATTTTTAATATACAGTCCACAAATTTATATATTTACCAGCATTCCTGGTGATGTATTTTTCATTTGTAATTAATAGGTCTAGAGCAACTTGTGGATATGACAGTGGTAGGTATCGAAGGGGGACATTTTTTGCGACCTAGGTGTCCCAAATTCCTACTTGTCTAACTGATAAATAATAATTATCTTTGTTCATTTACTGTTATGTACATAATGATACATTCAGATAAATGTAATTTTCCACACACACATCACTTATGTTCAGTTACTAATATTTTTTAGAACGACAGATAATTTCTACTATACAAAAATATTTTGACTGCAGTGTGACCATTCTATTGAGCTACTGAGAAACTTATCCATGTATGATCATACTGAATACTGTATACATTAATGTATACAGTATTCAGTGCCGTCTTTAAGAGATCTTCATAATAATGTATACATTTAAATTTTAAGGCGTCACTTCTAGTTGTTATTGCTTCACTACTGGCGCTAATAACAACTTGAAGAACAAGTAGAGCTTAGTATTATATCAGAGGCTGGTCAAGCTTAAGCTTCATCACCATACTTATATTTATGGTTAGTTGCTTAGTTAATGGAGTTGCAAGCTTACTGACTGCTCAAGGCCCATTAAGGCTACACAAGACAGGAATACTTTAATTCCTAAAATAGGGATTAATGTAAATTCAGCATATATACGCTGAAAGAAATACACCTCTCTCTGCGTAAGTCTTGTTATTTACGCTCACTAACATTCGTACTCTTGAGAGAGACTGATGCATAATGTTATTCATGCAGTGCAGTGTTGGCTTGTTATCATTCATCGCCCTTCAACAAACTTTTTTTTTTCGTTGTAGGCTTAAACTAGTTTCTCTACATAATCTATTTATGTCAGATTAACGTCAACCAAATTTTACCAATTGCAATTTATTTCCTTTAGCTTTAATAAATGCAGTGATAGACACAGGCAAGTCTACGTTTGCATCCGAAAACAGAAAACAGGAAGACAACGAGAAAACAGGAAGCATGATTTAGTGACAGTAGGTTAAATATATAATGAAATGGTCATAATCATAACTATAATTTTTAAAGGGGTGGACCCGTAAGCTAACGGAAGGCCTCGATCAGAGGACCAAAAGCTCCAGCGGCGGGTCATCATACAACTAAGATCAGCGTCAGGGAACGCTTGTCCTCTTACCTAAGAAGGTTAATCATGAGTCTTGAGCCGAAGTAAAAACCAGATCTTTGCTTAGCAGGATTGGATAGTTACAATGAGGTACTTCAGCTGCTGCTTCATCCATAATTTTTTCCCACAATCAAACGCTTAAGATCTGATAAGATCTTCAATATACGTCTTAATACAAGGTGATAGCAACTGCAGAATGCTCCGAATATCACTCAGGCGAAGCGAGTGTTGTCTAATATTCAAAATATATGGAAAATGGCAGCATTAAACTACGCGTGCCGTTACATTTCTTCCACATTACTACGTAATTATTTGTATATATAGAATAAACACAAAGTACATCTGCAGTGAAATGACTTCAGATTTACATAGTCTCTGTCCTGAGAAAAGGGATTAATCCGTATCACTGGTTTCTTAGATATTTTCTTCCACGCTGAATATCACGATAAACATTTCTTACTGGCTGATCAGAGTCAACCTACCATCGCCGTGGTTAGATGTTCTTACTGTCCGAAGCGAATTATTACATATTAATTTAAAGCTTCAAGGTAAAGCCACCGTCCACTTAACGAGTTAATGGAATATTTTCGAAACGCTTATGCCAATTAACGGAATGAGCCATCATCAAGGACTTCTTCGAGAGCTCAAGGAACCTCGCCCCTTGTCTTTCACGATAAGAATGCAACTATTTACGTAGAACCTTTTCTAAGCTACAGTGTCTAACACATTTCATTAACAATTATAGAAATAAAGTTGCTAAAGATCTTCCACACCAATAATCACTCTACACCGGTACACTATTCTCTCAGTTGGACAGCTTTCTGAAAACATCTAAAATTTGTTGCTAAAAGTAAGATCCATACAAGCAGCATGACTTTCCACACCATCATAAACCTGTCACCAGAGAGGAACATTCAACACAATGAATCCATCACTTGTAGTTAACAGCATCCCATATGGAACATATGACAGACTATACGTGAAGGTTATATCAAGCAGCCTCAAATAACGTATCAATAAAGAGAAATATGCTTTCCAGAGGGACGATTTCAACAATGTCTGCTCTGCACCACACTCTGGAAAACTCACAATCTCAAGAATTTCCAAAATGCCAGGCTTGTCTTCCAGGAATCAGACCTATGTCACACCAGCTCTCATGGCTAATATCAACACCACAGCTCAAAACACAAGCAGTGCCATGATTCCGAAAATACTTGTTCCACAACTCCTACCTATCTGTTCTGTATTGGAATGATAAAACCACTGCTTATCACCCATGTACACAACGTCTTCCTTACATACATGGGTCCTCAAGCAGGTTTTCAACTACGAAATTACCAAGTTCGTTTCTTAGTAATAAGGACTAACTGGTCTTCATAAAAAAGTGAGTTCTTAAACTGTTTAAAAACCGTAGACAAAGACAATAAATACAGAGTTTATTCCTGAAGTTTTGTCCATCAAAATGTATTCCGTGTTTACGAAGGGGAGAAGGAGGGAGAGGAGGGAGTGTACGTTTCCGGTGAATTGCTTTTGTTCCGGGGAACTGGAGTTAACCTCCCTTTTTCCTCCACTCAGATTTAGCTACCTCTTTCCCAGGCATTGTGTGACCCACACGAGTTTAGCGCTTTCCCATAATTATCTTCAGTCCTCCAGTAACTGGCACTTTGCATATTCTTTTTTATTATATTCTATTAGTTTGCTAAATTTGTGCAAAATTAACAAAAGGAAACGCAACAAAAGTTGACGTGCACGAAGTTGGCGAATGTGAGAAAGTTGGCGAATGTGAGAGAGTTGGCGAATGTGAGAAAGTTGGCGAATGTGAGAGTCAATAAACAAGAGACAAAAATTGCTGGGAAAACTAACAATGTGCTCACTGTAGCGACGATGTTCTTCTCAATATTCTTTAATTATTTCCTTAACACTTGATTTTCTTAGGAGGCCAGATTGTTTGTCAGTGCAGAGGCTGTCAGTGCAGAGGCTGTCAGTGCAGAGGCTGTCAGTGCAGAGGCTGTCAGTGCAGAGGCTGTCAGTGCAGAGGCTGTCAGTGCAGAGGCTGTCAGTGCAGAGGTTGTCAGTGCAGAGGTTGTCAGTGCAGAGGCTGTCAGTGCAGAGGCTGTCAGTGCAGAGGCTGTCAGTGCAGAGGCTGTCAGTGCAGAGGCTGCCAGTGCAGAGGCTGTCAGTGCAGAGGCTGTCAGTGCAGAGGCTGTCAGTGCAGAGGTTGTCAGTGCAGAGGTTGTCAGTGCAGAGGCTGTCAGTGCAGAGGCTGTCAGTGCAGAGGCTGTCAGTGCAGAGGCTGTCAGTGCAGAGGCTGTCAGTGCAGAGGCTGTCAGTGCAGAGGCTGTCAGTGCAGAGGCTGTCAGTGCAGAGGTTGTCAGTGCAGAGGTTGTCAGTGCAGAGGCTGTCAGTGCAGAGGCTGTCAGTGCAGAGACTGTCAGTGCAGAGGCTGTCAGTGCAGAGGCTGTCAGTGCAGAGGCTGTCAGTGCAGAGGCTGTCAGTGCAGAGGCTGTCAGTGCAGAGGTTGTCAGTGCAGAGGCTGTCAGTGCAGAGGCTGTCAGTGCAGAGGCTGTCAGTGCAGAGGCTGTCAGTGCAGAGGCTGTCAGTGCAGAGACTGTCAGTGCAGAGGCTGTCAGTGCAGAGGCTGTCAGTGCAGAGGTTGTCAGTGCAGAGGCTGTCAGTGCAGAGGCTGTCAGTGTAGAGGCTGTCAGTGTAGAGGCTGTCAGTGCAGAGGCTATCAGTGCAGAGGTTGTCAGTGCAGAGGCTATCAGTGCAGAGGCTGTCAGTGCAGAGGCTGTCAGTGTAGAGGCTGTCAGTGTAGAGGCTGTCAGTGTAGAGGCTGTCAGTGCAGAGGCTATCAGTGCAGAGGTTGTCAGTGCAGAGGCTGTCAGTGCAGAGGCTGTCAGTGCAGAGGCTGTCAGTGCAGAGGCTGTCAGTGCAGAGGCTGTCAGTGTAGAGGCTATCAGTGTAGAGGCTGTCAGTGCAGAGGCTATCAGTGCAGAGGTTGTCAGTGCAGAGGCTGTCAGTGCAGAGGCTGTCAGTGCAGAGGCTGTCAGTGCAGAGACTGTCAGTGCAGAGGCTGTCAGTGCAGAGGCTGTCAGTGCAGAGGCTGTCAGTGCAGAGGCTGTCAGTGCAGAGGCTGTCAGTGCAGAGGTTGTCAGTGCAGAGGCTGTCAGTGCAGAGGCTGTCAGTGCAGAGGCTGTCAGTGCAGAGGCTGTCAGTGCAGAGGCTGTCAGTGCAGAGACTGTCAGTGCAGAGGCTGTCAGTGCAGAGGCTGTCAGTGCAGAGGTTGTCAGTGCAGAGGCTGTCAGTGCAGAGGCTGTCAGTGTAGAGGCTGTCAGTGTAGAGGCTGTCAGTGCAGAGGCTATCAGTGCAGAGGTTGTCAGTGCAGAGGCTATCAGTGCAGAGGCTGTCAGTGCAGAGGCTGTCAGTGTAGAGGCTGTCAGTGTAGAGGCTGTCAGTGTAGAGGCTGTCAGTGCAGAGGCTATCAGTGCAGAGGTTGTCAGTGCAGAGGCTGTCAGTGCAGAGGCTGTCAGTGCAGAGGCTGTCAGTGCAGAGGCTGTCAGTGCAGAGGCTGTCAGTGTAGAGGCTATCAGTGTAGAGGCTGTCAGTGCAGAGGCTATCAGTGCAGAGGTTGTCAGTGCAGAGGCTGTCAGTGCAGAGGCTGTCAGTGCAGAGGCTGTCAGTGTAGAGGCTGTCAGTGTAGAGGCTGTCAGTGTAGAGGCTGTCAGTGCAGAGGCTATCAGTGCAGAGGTTGTCAGTGCAGAGGCTGTCAGTGCAGAGGCTGTCAGTGCAGAGGCTGTCAGTGTAGAGGCTGTCAGTGTAGAGGCTGTCAGTGCAGAGGCTGTCAGTGTAGAGGCTGTCAGTGCAGAGGCTATCAGTGCAGAGGTTGTCAGTGCAGAGGCTGTCAGTGCAGGGGCTGTCAGTGCAGAGGCTGTCAGTGCAGAGGCTGTCAGTGCAGAGGCTGTCAGTCAGTGCACGTAGGTCATTAAGAACGCATTTAACATGTTAACATGCGGAACACCTTCATCTCAAAAGCAGAGATGCATTTTTTGTCCGTAAATCCACATTCGTTAGATTAATTGAGTTTGAGTCCATCTAGTACACGAGGGTCACTAAACCTACTTGTAAAGTGTCCACCACCAGTCAAGAATACTGAACTACCTAAAATTAGAATTAAAACAAAACTATCAACAAACACTGAGACATACACTGAGCGAATTTATACACTGAGACATACACCTACAGGTGCATGTTTCAGTGTATATTTGCTACAGTGTATATTTTAGCTACTTATCAACAGATAAAAAAAAATTGCCTAAATTCTAGCAAAAAATATTTAAATATTTTACAAAACTTTATGAAGGTTGGTTTATGTGTACTATAAGTCCGTAATATAAAACATGATTTATGATTATATATATATATATATATATATATATATATATATATATATATATATATATATATATATATATATATATATATATATATATATATATATATATATATATATATATATATATATATATATATATATATATATATATATATATATATATATATATATATATATATATATATATATATATATATATATATATATATATATAAATAATTTATTTTTTAAGTCTCGTGAAATATTGTTCAAAATATCACGATAATACCACAAGCTGCCAGACTAAATTTGTTTATTAAAAAATTTATGGTTGTAAATAAATACTGGTATATTGACTATTGTAAATTTAAGCTATTAAATTTTAAACCATTGTAAATCTGTCTCACACACACACACACACACACACACACACACACACACACACACACACACACAACACAGACAAGATGTTCCAGAGAGGGGCCACAGAAATGAGGGGTCATTCTTGGAAGTTGAAGACTCTGATGAGTCACAGGGATGTTAGGAAGTATTTCTTCAGTCATAGAGTTGTCAGGAAGTGGAATAGTCTGGCGAATGATGTAGTGGAGGCAGGAACCATACATAGCTTTAAGACGAGGTATGATGAAGCTTAGGGAGCAGGGAGAGAGAGGACCTATTAGCGTTCAGTGAAGAGGCGGGGCCAGGAGCTGAGTCTTGACCCCTGCAACCACAATTAGGTGAGTACAATAGCTCAAATTTCAGTTATTTAATCTTGGCCGGCGTGGAAGCTGGTTGCATCATGTCGGGGTGACACCGTGAGCGTGAGACAGATCTTACCTGTGTGTTGAGGGTGAGAGGCAGGTGAGTGTGCTTGCCCGGGGATGGGAGAGCTAAATGGCAGATCATCTTCTCACGCTCTCTTATATACTGAAAGAGAGGAACCCGTGCGTGGGAGACGTCCCTCTAGAGACAAGCATCAGTATGATGACTGAATGACTGACAACCATCATGTCTCTCACGAGACAGTTATCATAAGTGAACACTTGCTTGTGACTACATTATAGGGAACACTTGCTCGTGACTACGTTATATGGAACACTTGCTCGTGACTACGTTATATGGAACACTTGCTCGTGACTACGTTATATGGAACACTTGCTTGTGACTATGTTATATGGAACACTTGCTTGTGACTACTTTATATGGAACACTTGCTCGTGACTACGTTATATGGAACACTTGCTCGTGACTACGTTATATGGAACACTTGCTTGTGACTACTTTATATGGAACACTTGCTCGTGACTACGTTATATGGAACACTTGCTCGTGACTATGTTATATGGAACACTTGCTCGTGACTACGTTATATGGAACACTTGCTCGTGACTACGTTATATGGAACACTTGCTCGTGACTACATTATGTGGAACACTTGCTCGTGACTACATTATGTGGAACACTTGCTCGTGACTACATTATGTGGAACACTTGCTCGTGACTACATTATGTGGAACACTTGCTCGTGACTACATTATGTGGAACACTTGCTCGTGACTACGTTATATGGAACACTTGCTCGTGACTACGTTATATGGAACACTTGCTCGTGACTACATTATGTGGAACACTTGCTCGTGACTACGTTATGTGGAACACTTGCTCGTGACTACGTTATGTGGAACACTTGCTCGTGACTACGTTATATGGAACACTTGCTCGTGACTACATTATGTGGAACACTTGCTCGTGACTACGTTATGTGGAACACTTGCTCGTGACTACGTTATGTGGAACACTTGCTCGTGACTACATTATGTGGAACACTTGCTCGTGACTACGTTATATGGAACACTTGCTCGTGACTACATTATGTGGAACACTTGCTCGTGACTACATTATGTGGAACACTTGCTCGTGACTACATTATGTGGAACACTTGCTCGTGACTACGTTATATGGAACACTTGCTCGTGACTACATTATGTGGAACACTTGCTAGTGACTATGTTATGTGGAAAAGCTTCCAGTTCACAGATTTTCAAAGGCATAGATTTCTAAAGATTGCAAAATCCCTGAATGTTCACTTTTTATATTAAGTTATTGCAAACGTTCTTTTGGTACCAAATTATTAATTTTTACTTTAACATAAATGAAAAAATGTATCTTTAAACGTATAAGAGAAAATTTTAGAAAGGATTTAATTTTAAATGAGCTCTTGCTAATTGACCAGTTTTACCTATTAGGCACGACAGACAGACAGACAGACAGACAGACAGACAGACAGACAGACAGACAAACAGACAGACAGACAGACAGACAGACAGACAGACAGACACACAGACACACACGCACACACACACACACACACACACACACACACACACACACACACATACACACACACACACACACACACACACACATGCACACACACACACACAAACACACACACACTTTGCACACACACACACACAAACACACACACACTTTGCACACACACACACACACATATTTTGCACACACACACACACACTTTGCATTTTCGTGGACTGCAAGAAGGCCTTCGACACAGTTCCTCACAAGAGATTAGTGCAAAAGCTAGAGGATCAGGCGCGTATAACAGGAAGGGCGCTGCAATGGATCAGAGAAGACCTGGCAGGGAGGCAACAACGAGTCATGGTACGGGATGAGGTATCACAGTGGCCGCCTGTGACGAGGTGGGTCCCACAGGGGTCAGTCCTAGGACCAGTGCTATTTTTGGTATATGTGAATGACATGATGGTAGGGATAGACTCTGAAGCGTCCCTGTTCGCAGATGATGTGAAGTTAATGAGGAGAATTAAATCAGATGAGGCTCAGGCAGGACCACAAAGAGACCTGGACAGGCTGGACACCTGGTCCAGCAACTGGCTTCTCGAATTCAACTCTGCCAAATGCAAAGTCATGAAGATTTGGGAAAGGCAAAGAAGACCGCAGACAGAGTATAGGATAGACGGACAAAGACTGCAAACCTCACTCAAGGAGAAAGATCTAGGGGTGACCATAACACCGAGCACGTCTCCGGAGGCACACATCAACCAGATAACTGCTGTAGCATATATGCGCCTGGCAAACCTGAGAATAGCATTCAGATACCCTAGTAAGGAATCGTTGAGGACACTGTACACTGTGTACATCAGGCCCATACTGGAGCATGCAGCACCAGTTTGGAACCCACACCTGGTCAAGCACGTCAAGAAATTAGAGAAAGTAGAAAGGTTTGCAGCATGGCTAGTTCCGGAGCTCAGGGGAATGTCCTACGAAGAAAGGTTGAGGGAAATCGGCCTGAAGACACTGGTGGACAGGAAGGTCAGGGGAAACATGATAACGACATACAAAATACTGCGGGGAATAGATAATGTGGACAGAGACAGGATGTTCCAGAGAGGGGACACAGACACAAGGAGTCTCAATTGGAAGCTGAAGATTCAGACGAGCCACAGGGAAGTTAGGAAGTATTTCTTCAGTCATAGAGTCGTCAATAAGTGAAATAGCCTAGCAAGTGATGTAGTGGAGGCAGGAACCATACATAGCTTTAAGACGAGGTATGACAGAGCTCAGGGAGCAGAGAGAGAGAGTACCTAGTAACGATCAGTGAAGAGGCGGGGCCAGGAGTTGAGTATCGACCCCTGCAACCACAATTAGGTGAGTACACACACACACACACACACACCATCTCAATCTATTAGCAAGCAATCGAGGCAATGACTTCGATACTAGCAAGTGTGTTAAACATTGCCCCCACTGACAGCGTCCTGCTTGGAGCGCCTCTGAGAAATACCATTAATGTAATTCTCGAGGACAAACTGGGCGATATGAGGAGAGGGAAGAACAAATACGGTAGACTATACTTCCTTTAATGCCTTGCTCCTTCTCACCAAGACCTTGAACCTTCCCAGGCTGACATTCTCAGAGAGGTGCATCCCCTCATATGGCAACCCAATATTATATGAATCCAAAAGGCTTTTGAAACTGATGTTCACAAAAATACTTAACCATACTCTAGAAGATGGAATGTGGGACTAAGCAACACTTCCAGTCAGACAAATGGTATAAGTGTCTGTAAGGAATCATAGCACTTCCTCCATTCCTGTCTTCGTGTGTGACATCCAGCAAATACGTACAATTCTATATGAATGCCTGTAATTGGAGGTGATAGACTGTCTAAAAGATCTATTTAATCCCCAGATGGCTCAAAACCTTACTAAAATTTTGGCTTTATAATTCGCCAGTTGATCACTTCGAATAGACAGTAGAATTCCTGCTTTATATATAGAATAACCTTGATATTAATGATGGATATGGGCACTGCTTCAGTGAGAACTGTGAAGTTAAGCTGGTTAACTGAATTGGCCTCTGAAAGACGCCCTACAAAGTAGAAGAGATGGTCAGCAAGGGTTTCCATCGGCTGATGTAGGACAAAAAGGCGCCGGTTTAATGTAGTGTCCTGGCTTTCTTTCCAGTTGACAGTCATGGCAGGATCGGAGGTGTTTCTGGACGTACTGTTTCAAACCTGGCCAACAGAAGTGTTTGGAGATCCATTCAAGAGTGTTAATTGAAGCTAAATGCACCTTCATAGAAGAAACGTGAGCAACCCTAACTTCCTGCTGCCGTAATATTTTAGGAACCACGAATTTCTTCAGTATAGCCTCTACTGAAGGAGCATTGGCAGTCGTGCCATTCAGGAATAATAATACATGGCAGTGGCAAACTGCCAGAGCAAAGTAAATTCTTCAAACCAATGACTGAATCCGGACCCTCGCCATGTGAAACGAGAACTTTAGCCACCAGGCTCGACTGATGAAGCCTGCAGCGAAGGTGAAAAATTTCGTCAATAAAGATTCCCAGTGTTGCCCAAGTGTCTAACTCACCAACTTGTCAGTAATGTTATACATTTTGCATATTAGCTAAGCAGTCTTACTGCAGGTGACATCACCCGTACATCTCAACACCTCACGTCCCTGCGCGATATATTTACTCTTCCCACCTCTGAAAGCTGATAATCCCCGATGAACGAAATGATTTCTCAGTAAAATACACTGCAGTTTGTGTCTCATTAACATACTTGTCGGTATATTCTACCAACGATATACCTATGGGCCCAAGCTTGGCGGACCCCACACACCACCAACCAGAGAGTCGCTGCAGGAATCCTGCTTGCTGATGCTAGTCGGGTCTCCAAACCAAATTCCTTCCCAGTCACATATCTGCCTGGTCCATTTTTAGATTATACGTCTCTTGTGTGACTCACAAAATTTACTCGATGTATCTTATATACATTAATTACATAATTGGGGCAAAGTTTTTATTTTCACTTAGTTTTTTACTAATTATACCGTTTTCTCTCATCTATACAAACTGTATAGATACAAATACAAATGTTCTTATTTCTAAATTCATCTATGAACACGCATTTAAAAAAATAATATTTGAGCGTACACGCTCCTACATACTTTACACTCTTCGTTTTGTTCATTAACATTAATGTTATATTTTCAATAATATTTTTATACCAATTTCTAGCCTGGTAGACCAGTCTTCACAAAATATCTTTCCTCTCCCGCACGTGAAAGATGAATTCAATAATACTTGTATACATAGAGATTTAACGACCAGCATGTTTACCTGCTGTGTTATCCTCAGCTTGGTCTTGACCTGCATGAGAGATGACGTATATACGTCAGTTACTGCAGTCAGGTGCAGTACCTTACAGTTTATACACTGCTTAAAGTGAAAAAGTGGTTATAGCACTAGGTTTCCACTGGCTTTGTGACATGTTGTAACTGGGTTGTGATTCTACCAAGTCCAACACGAGTGCTTTACCGGTATATATAAGCTGCCGGTTTCACAGTCTGTTGAAGAGATCCTTGGTGTGTGCTCTACATATGCAGTAATCTGATTATTGACTCTCATTGTCTCCATGTTGACTCGTTTGTGTCGTTTGTGTTTAGACAGTATCATCTGTGATTATTATAAGAAAAACAAAAACAATAACAGGATTCATTCTGCTGAGAAGAGTAATGAATTAGTAGATGTAAGTCCAACAAAGGATATTACTATTATTATTATATTCACGGGAGTGCTAAACTCATATGGGTCGTACAGCGTTAGGGTGAATGGGAGGCAAATGGGTTCAAAGGAAGGGAAGGATAGATCCGATTCTGTGGATCAAGAGTCAGGAAGGCCCACTTGAGGGGACAGGGAAACTGATTTCTGCAACTCAGCAGACAGAGGTATGTATTCTCATTGCTCATTGTGTATGCTCGTCAGCCGCAGACTAGTGCTGCAACGCTCCATAACTAACTAATCGGAGTGTTCTTTAGGGAACAGGATGTGTGTACGTGCTGAGAGACACGCACACAACCAACCTTACAACGTAATCTAATGGTAAACAAATAAAAATATGTGAAATAGCTATTTAGACAAACGCTTACTTGAAAAAGTTGCAAATAATGTATAGTGAAGAGTCAAAATGTCGAGTTAGTGACTCTCATCTCAAAAAGAGTTGTACTTCAAAAGATAGTTTTTAATCGCATGGGTAATTACAAGATAATTAATTTTTAGAGAGGAGGAGAGGCAAGCCAGTGAAGGCCTCGGTCAGATGACCAAAAGCTTCGGTTGTCCTGTTTCCTGACGAATCTTACCTAACCTATACAAATGCATGCGAGGTTTATAATAATTAATAATAATTAATAATAATTAATAATAATTAATAATAATATTATTAATAATAATTAATCATAATTACAACCAGCGTACCATAACGAAATATTATACATACATAAAATAACGCCAAATGTTGTAGAGATTATCTCGTGGGTAAAGTCATGCTGACGAATAGGCAACAGAATGCACATAAATGGGAAGAAATCAGAATGGGGACTTATTGCATAGTAAACAGCGACATAAGTGAGTTTTCCGATGACTTAAAACTGGTCGCCACTTTTTGGTAAGGACACCGGAAATTTGCAGGATGACTTAGAGACGTTAATGTACAATGAGTCAAACTGAATGCGAGAAAGTTTTAGGAATTCAATATTATGTATCTCTGGTAAAGCCTCAATTCAGGTCTCCATATTACAGAACGTATATAAACAAACTGGGAAATATTCAGAGAAGAATGATGATGTTGATCTCATGTATAAAAAACTTTTCCTATGAAGATTGGCTATAGACATTGAATTCGCACTATGGAAAGAATTAGGAGGAATATGAATAAAATGTACAAATGGAAAATAGGAATAAATAAAGGGGAGAGAGGTTATAAATAGCGTGTCGAAAGTATCTGACCAGGACAGTACTCGCAGCAAAGGATTAAAGAAAGTGTACAGGAACGTAGTCCTTTGGCAGAACAGAGTTGTTGATGAATAGAACAAAGTATCAAGTAATTTTAAATATAGGTTGAACGGGTATAAGAGTGGGTTTGATTGAGTGTGATTTAGGCCTAGCATGAGCCAATAGACCTACTGCGGTGTTTATGTTCATATGAATAAACAGAAAGTGAAGTGGTCCTAAAAATGCGGGAAATATCACCCTCATACATAAAACATTTACTGTTTAACGAAGCTTTCTCATCCTGGTCCCGCAGTAGGACACGGCATCATTTTGCACATCATAATTTCTCACATTTCTCACTGCTGGGTGGAGCCTAGTCTCTGAACCAATTATATGTGTGCCTCTAATTTTTTGACTCACGTCAACAAGATGGGTATGGAGGCTCATGATAAGAAAATATTAAACTTCCATTGTGGGTGAACATATCCCAGTTTCCGAAGAGTGGGCGTCTGTTATTTAAATAGCATTTTCTTTCTAGCTTTATCTGCTCTCTCTCAGTTTCTCGTCATTTTCCATCATTAGTCTCTATCAACCCGCAGCTCAACGAATTACTCTCAGATTTATTTTCAGATTTTTTTCTTTTACATTCCTAGTTAGAGTGTCCAAGCTCCACCGTCTCATCTCTAACACATATATTAATATTTTTGTTCCTCTTTCATCTCGGACGATCATTTAAGGATTTCCTCGAAACACGTATTGTTTTGTTTGTGAAGGTGTACAGAGTACCACTGTTGCTTGTGAAGGGTGTACAGAGTACCACTGTTGTTTGTGAAGGTGTACAGAGTACCACTGTTGTTTGTGAAGGTGTACAGAGTACCACTGTTGTTTGTGAAGGGTGTACAGAGTACCACTGTTGTTTGTGAAGGGTGTACAGAGTACCACTGTTGTTTGTGAAGGGTGTACAGAGTACCACTGTTGTTTGTGAAGGGTGTACAGAGTACCACTGTTGTTTGTGAAGGGTGTACAGAGTACCACTGTTGTTTGTGAAGGGTGTACAGAGTACCACTGTTGTTTGTGAAGGGTGTACAGAGTACCACTGTTGTTTGTGAAGGTGTACAGAGTACCACTGTTGTTTCAGTTCCCTGACTCATGTAGTAATATCACTTATATCAGAGATCATCAGAGATCTGAGCTATTCTCATATTTTCTTGGCCATGTGGGTTACGTCTATCATATTCTGCAGAACTAATGTTTAATGTTTGCTGTAGTTAAGCTAAATGTTCAAATGTCACGAAAGAATGTAGACATTAATGGATTAATGTCTTTAAATTCTAACACTGACATAATGAGAATGAATATATTAATCAGATTTCCCCTTTTGAATGTGAAGTGATTGTCATTCTATTCAATAATTCCTCTGTATGGACTAAATACACAATAATTCCTCTGTATATTTTCAACCTACATGTTCTTTATTACCCTCCCTTGCTCTACTACCTGTTTGATTTAACTTTTACATTACTGTATGCACAACAACCCACATGGGGATGGAAATTTTTAGCTCAAGATATTTCGCAGTCTGGTGCGTCGTCAGGAGCTATGCAATGTTGCAAGACATGGGATGGGAAATTCTCATGAACCTTGTCTGGGGAATGGTCGGAAACCTCTACCGGTCAGGCTTCCTTATGTTTTCTTCAAAAACCCCTTGACAGTTATGCATGCGATTATATTACTCTCCTATATTACACTTGTTTAAACTTGTGTGACAGCTGCCACTGTCAGTCAAGCCCAGTTTGAGTCTGGTAATCTGAATGGGTGATTGTCTTTTAACCTCTCAACGTGCCTCGACTCCCTAACCAAAAAACGAAAAAATAAAACAAATTCCTGTTCTACACTCTTTATACTCTTCAGTTTCTTCTCTTGTATACGTCGTTTCCTGACTGTATGCAGAATACGCTGTGGAATCAACAAGGACTCCCAGTGTCGCCATTCTTGAAGTGAAACTGACTCTCGACTCCCCTCTCACCCAGGGCAGTGACGTCATGCCTATAGGAGAACACTACGTGCTATACGAAGGATGATACTCTCTCTCATTGTACTTCTGTTTAAGACTCTGGTCCACATACACGGCCTGATAGATGACTGTATAATATTACCCTCATTACGCCTTCCTCATCATTTAGCTTGTACTTGTTCCCTTTCTCGCCTTTCTCTAGGTATCTTCTTATAACTAGGATCGTTGACGTCTGTGACGTAGCATTGTTGTGGTTAGCATACACAAGAGGAACAATATTGTGGGTACAGTACATTGAAAGATAAATTAAGTACACACAATATTGTGGACAGAATACATTCAATAGGAACTGAGTACACGTAACAGTATTGTGCTAAAGTACATTAAAAATAAGAGAGGAACCGAGTGCACATAACAATATTGTGGGTAGAGTACGGTCTGGAGTTTTGAGACTCTCTGATCGCGGGTTCTAACCCCGCCCGTGGTATGGTTTGTTTACAAGAGGAACTAAGTACACACAATGTTGTGGATAAAATACATTCAAAGAGGAACTGAGTACACATAACAGCACTGTGCCAGAGTACATTAAAAAAAGGAATTGAGTGCTCATAGCAATAGTGAGGGTAAAGTACATGGACAGAGGGACTGAGTACTAAACAGGGGATACCTCTTAATTATATTTCGCCCACAGAGTGGGTTTTATCAAGACTTGATAACGTCTACCTTGATAAAACACGATATGTGAGCGAAATGTGAATAAGGAGGCCTGGTCACAGACTGGGCCGCGGGGGCGTTGACCCCCGGAACTCTCTCCAGGTAAACTCCAGGTAATGAAGATATTCATATTATTTAAATGGTATTCCTGTTTCGGGGCTTCATGCTGTTGGGGTATAGTGAGCTCTCACCACCAGCTTGCAGAGCTCTACCGGGGGCAGTGAGCTCTACGCCATCAGCTTGTAGAACTCACTGTAGTAATAAGCGCTACACCAACTTGTAGAGCTCACTGGGGGTGGTGAGCTTTACACCAGCTGTAGGGCTCACTGCGGGTAGTGAGCTCTACAAGCTTACTACTCCGTATGTACTCTATGAAGAGTACATACCGTTATTATTCTATTAAATAACTGGAATTTGCGAATTTTTAGCCAAGAACGCACATAGTCACGACACTCCAGCAACACAGCTCTTACCCATGATGACATTCATGCACGCACGCACGCTCACGCACGCATGTTAAGAATGATGCCCGTTAAGAATCATTTTATAGCTGGACGCATGAGAATGTTTGGATCATATCAATTATACACAGAAAAGATCAACGTTTCCAGCTTCCCTCAATGATAATTTAAATTATATCACATTAAGCTGCTCTACTCAACCCCCTCGTTTCAAAAACGGAACCAAATCACTTAATCCCCGTCAACAACATTCAGTGTCTTAGAAAACTTAACACAATATACAAATTAAGAGAATCAGAGGCTGTGACATGCCATCAAGAATGGTAATTTTTATGTAAAAGCAACTCCATCCATACTAAGAGGAAGACCTTTAACCTCCTGTTGCTTCTGAAAAGTTCTAACAAATATCATCTCTGTGTTTTTTTTTAAAGCCATCGTGCTAGACGGAGTATGACAAGGGAAAGACACCTTCACATCCACACCCTCCGTGGTGTGGATGTGAAGCAAAGCATAACTAGGACCTTTAACCTCCTGTTGCTTCTGAAAAGTTCTAACAAATATCATCTCTGTGTTTTTTTTTAAAGCCATCGTGCGAGACGGAGTATGACAAGGGAAAGACACCTTCACACCCGCACCCTCCTTGGTGTGGATGTGAAGCAAAGCATAACTAGTCATGTTTTTAACCTTGCTAACGTCAAATAGATTAGGGTAGTAACACAATGTTGTGTATTTAATTTCGAAAATAAATAAGTACAGGCCACCTTTAATGATAATTCTCCTAACACTGAAAATGAGAGGCCAGGAGGAGATGTCATCGTAAATCAGTTTAATGGTAATCTAATACAGCCAAGTGCTAGAATTAATAATTGTGCTTTCACCTTTCAAGCTGAATTTGTCACACTTGTTACTCAAGTTTGTAGAAGTTACAACTACAGACATCCTATCATTATTACTTGCTAAAAGTTTCCTAGGATTTTTGTGTAACATGTTCGTGTGGCAACTCAAACACAGATCTGAAAGAATTGTTAACTAAGGATTGAAACCAAATAATAATTCACTGTCTCATTTCATAGAGGCTTCCAGAAAGATGTAAAGCTGACGTCTCGTGTCGACTGTGATGTGTAGGGTGTGTAACAGGTGTAAATAATGATTGATCAGCTGAGCCATCAGCTGGAGGTGGAACAGGAGAGAGAGAGAGGGAGAGAGAGAGAGAGAGAGAGAGAGAGAGAGAGAGAGAGAGAGAGAGAGAGAGAGAGAGAGAGAGAGAGAGAGAGAGAGAGAGAGAGAGAGAGAGAGAGAGAGAGAGAGAGAGAGAGAGAGAATCACGAGATAAAAGGATGAGGTAGAAGTAAAACAAGATGAGAGGGAGAATAGGGAATACAGAAAATAAATAACCGTGGTAGAAGGGGAGGTAAAGAGAGGAGGTGAGTAGGAGTAAGTGGGTAGTAGGAGAGGAGGAAGTGGGTAGTAGGAGAGGAGGAAGTGGGTAGTAGGAGAGGAGGAAGTGGGTAGGAGAGGAGGAAGTGGGTAGAAGGAGAGGAGGATGTGGGTAGTAGGAGAGGAGGATGTGGGTAGTAGGAGAGGAGGAAGTGGGTAGTAGGAGAGGAGAAGGGTGGGCAGGGAGGAGGAGAAGTGGTAGGAGGAGAGGAGGATGTGGGTAGGTAGGAGGGAGGAGGTGGGTGGAGTAGGAGAGGAGGAAGTAGTGGTAGGAGGAGGAAGTGGGTAGGAGAGGAGGAAGTGGGTAGAAGGAGAGGATGTGGGTAGTAGGAGGAGGATGTGGGTAGTAGGAGAGGAGGGAAGTGGGTAGTAGGAGGAGGAGGAAGGGTGGGAGGAGGAGGAGGAAGTGGGTAAGGAGGAGGAGGATGTGGGTAGTAGGAGAGGAGGATGTGGGTAGTAGGAGAGGAGGTATGTGTAGTGGAGGAGGATGTGTAGTAGAGAGGATGATGTGGGTGTGAGAGAGGAGAAGGGTAGTAGGAGGATGATGGGTAGTAGAAGAGGAGGAAGGGGTAGGAGAGGATGATTGTGGGTAGTAGGAGAGGAGGATGTGGGTAGTATTAGAGGAGGATGCGTGGGTGGGAGAGGAGAGTGGGGTAATGGGAGGAGGATGGGTGGTAGGAGAGGGAGGAGGTAGGTAGTAGGAGGAGGAGGATGCAGGTAGTAGGAGGGAGGAGGGGATGTGTAGTGGGAGAGGAGGACATGTGTAGGAGAGGAGGATGTGGGTAGTAGAAGAGGAGGATGCGGGTAGTAGGAGAGGAGGAAGTGGGTAGTAGGAGAGGATGATGTGGGTAGTAGGAGAGGAGGATATGTGTAGTAGGAGAGGAGGATGCGGGTAGTAGGAGAGGAGGATGTGGGTAGTAGGAGAGGAGGAAGTGGGTAGTAGGAGAGGAGGATATGTGTAGTAGGAGAGGAGGATGCGGGTAGTAGGAGAGAAGGATGTGGGTAGTGGAGAGGAGAGGATGTAATAGTAAGAGAGAAGAATGTGGGTGTAGGAGAGGAGGATGGGTAGGAAGAGGAGGATGGGGTGTAGGAGAGGAGGAAGTGGGTAGTAGGAGAGGATGATGTGGGTAGTAGGAGAAGAGGATATGTGTAGTAGGAGAGGAGGATGCGGGTAGTAGGAGAGGAGGATGTGGGTAGTAGAAGAGGAGGAAGTGGGTAGTAGGAGAGGATGATGTGGGTTTTAGGAGAGGAGGATGTGGGTAGTATTAGAGGAGGATGCGGGTAGTAGGAGAGGAGGAAGTGGGTAGTAGGAGAGGAGGATGCGGATAGTAGGAGAGGAGGAGGTAGGTAGTAGGAGAGGAGGAGGTGGGTAGTAGGAGAGGAGGATGCGGGTAGTAGGAGAGGAGGATGTGGGTAGTAGGAGAGGAGGAAGTGGGTAGTAGGAGAGGAGGATGTGGGTAGTAGGAGAGGAGGATATGTGTAGTAGGAGAGGAGGATGCGGGTAGTAGGAGAGGAGGATGTGGGTAGTAGGAGAGGAGGATATGTGTAGTAGGAGAGGAGGATGGGTGGTAGGAGAGGATGTGGGTAGTAGGAGAGGAGGATATGTGTAGTAGGAGAGGAGGATGTGGGTAGTAGGAGAGGAGGATATGTGTAGTAGGAGAGGATGCGGGTAGTAGGAGAGGAGGAAGTGGGTAGTAGGAGAGGAGGAAGTGGGTAGTAGGAGAGGAGGATGCGGATAGTAGGAGAGGAGGAGGTAGGTAGTAGGAGAGGAGGAGGTGGGTAGTAGAAGAGGAGGATGCGGGTAGTAGGAGAGGAGGAAGTGGGTAGTAGGAGAGGAGGATGCGGATAGTAGGAGAGGAGGAGGTAGGTAGTAGGAGAGGAGGAGGTGGGTAGTAGGAGAGGAGGAAGTGGGTAGAAGGAGAGGAGGATGTTGGTAGTAGAAGAGAAGGAGGTGGGTAGTAGGAGAGGAGGATATGTGTAGTAGGAGAGGAGGATGCGGGTAGTAGGAGAGGAGGATGTGCGTAGTAGGAGAGGAGGATATGTGTAGTAGGAGAGGAGGATGCGGGTAGTAGGAGAGGAGGATGTGGGTAGTAGAAGAGGAGGAAGTGGGTAGTAGGAGAGGAGGAAGTGGGTAGTAGGAGAGGAGGATGTGGGTAGTAGGAGAGGAGGAAGTGGGTAGTAGGAGAGGAGGAAGTGGGTAGTAGGAGAGGAGGAAGTGGGTAGTAGGAGAGGAGGAAGTGGGTAGTAGGAGAGGAGGAAGTGGGTAGTAGGAGAGGAGGATGTGGGTAGTAGGAGAGGAGGACATGTGTAGTAGGAAAGGAGGATGCGGGTAGTAGGAGAGGAGGATGTGGGTAGTAGGAGAGGAGGATATGTGTAGTAAGAGAGGAGGATGCAGGTAGTAGGAGAGGAGGATGTGGGTAGTAGGAGAGGAGGATGTGGGTAGTAGGAGAAGAGGAAGTGGGTAGTAGGAGAAGAGGAAGTGGGTAGTAGGAGAGGAGGAAGTGGGTAGTAGGAGAGGAGGATATGTGTAGTAGGAGAGGAGGATGCGGGTAGTAGGAGAGGAAGATGTGGGTAGTAGGAGAGGAGGATATGTGTAGTAGGAGAGGAGGATGCGGGTAGTAGGAGAGGAGGATGTGGGTAGTAGGAGAGGAGGATGTGGGTAGTAGAAGAGGAGGAAGTGGGTAGTAGGAGAGAAGGAAGTGGGTAGTAGGAGAGGAGGATGTGGGTAGTAGAAGAGGAGGAAGTGGGTAGTAGGAGAGGAGGAAGTGGGTAGTAGGAGAGGAGGATGTGGGTAGTAGGAGAGGAGGATATGTGTAGTAGGAGAGGAGGATGCGGGTAGTAGGAGAGGAAGATGTGGGTAGTAGGAGAGGAGGATATGTGTAGTAGGAGAGGAGGATGCGGGTAGTAGGAGAGGAGGATGTGGGTAGTAGGAGAGGAGGATATGTGTAGTAGGAGAGGAGGATGCGGGTAGTAGGAGAGGAGGATGTGGGTAGTAGGAGAGGAGGATGTGGGTAGTAGAAGAGGAGGAAGTGGGTAGTAGGAGAGAAGGAAGTGGGTAGTAGGAGAGGAGGATGTGGGTAGTAGAAGAGGAGGAAGTGGGTAGTAGGAGAGGAGGAAGTGGGTAGTAGGAGAGGAGGATGTGGGTAGTAGGAGAGGAGGATATGTGTAGTAGGAGAGGATGTGGGTAGTAGGAGAGGAGGATGTGGGTAGTAGGAGAGGAGGATGTGGGTAGTAGGAGAGGAGGATGTGGGTAGTAGGAGAGGAGGATGTGGGTAGTAGGAGAGGAGGATATGTGTAGTAGGAGAGGAGGATGCGGGTAGTAGGAGAGGAGGATGTGGGTAGTAGGAGAGGAGGATATGTGTAGTAGGAGAGGAGGATGCGGGTAGTAGGAGAGGAGGATGTGGGTAGTAGAAGAGGAGGAAGTGGGTAGTAGGAGAGGAGGAAGTGGGTAGTAGGAGAGGAGGAAGTGGGTAGTAGGAGAGGAGGAAGTGGGTAGTAGGAGAGGAGGATGTGGGTAGTAGGAGAGGAGGACATGTGTAGTAGGAAAGGAGGATGCGGGTAGTAGGAGAGGAGGATGTGGGTAGTAGGAGAGGAGGATATGTGTAGTAAGAGAGGAGGATGCGGTAGTAGGGAGAGGAGGATGTAGTAGTAGGAGGAGGAGTGGAGTGAGTAGGAGGGAGGGGATGTGTAGTAGGAGAGGAGGATATGTGTAGTAGGAGAGGAGGATGCGGGTAGTAGGAGAGGAGGATGTGGGTAGTAGGAGAGGAGGAAGTGGGTAGTAGGAGAGGAGGATGTGGGTAGTAGGAGAGGAGGATGTGGGTAGTAGGAGAGGAGGATGCGGGTAGTAGGAGAGGAGGAAGTGGGTAGTAGGAGAGGAGGATGCGGGTAGTAGGAGAGGAGGAGGTAGGTAGTAGGAGGAGGGGAGGAGGTGGGTAGTAGGAGGGGATGGCAGGGGTAGTAGGAGAGGAGGATGTAGTGGATGGGAGGAGGAAGTGGAGTAGTAGGAGAGGAGGATGCGGGTAGTGGGAGAGGAGGAAGTGGGTAGTAGGAGAAGAAGAAGTAGTAGGGAGAGGAGGATGCGGGAGTAGGGAGAGGAGGTGGAGTAGTAGGGAGGAGGGAGGATGCAGTGATGGGGAGAGGAGGATGTGGGTAGTAGGAGAGGAGGAAGTGGGTAGTAGGAGAGGAGGAAGTGGGTAGTAGGAGAGGAGGATGTGGGTAGTAGGAGAGGAGGATGCGGGTAGTAGGAGAGGAGGAGGAGGTGGGTAGTAGGAGAGGAGGATGTGGGTAGTAGGAGAGGAGGAGGTGGGTAGAAATAGAGGAGGAGGTGGGTAGAAGGAGAGGAGGAGGTGGGTAGGAGAGGAGGAGGTGGGTAGGAGAGGAGGAGGTGGGTAGGAGAGGAGGAGGTGGGTAGGAGAGGAGGAGGTGGGTAGGAGAGGAGGAGGTGGGTAGGAGAGGAGGAGGTGGGTAGGAGAGGAGGAGGTGGGTAGTAGGAGAGGAGGAGGTGGGTAGTAGGAGAGGAGGAGGTGGGTAGTAGGAGAGGAGGAGGTGGGTAGGAGAGGAGGATGTGGGTAGTAGGAGAGGACGAGGTGGGTAGTAGGAGAGGAGGATGTGAGTAGTAGGAGAGGAGGATGTGGGTAGTAGGAGAGGAGGTGGGTAGTAGGAGAGGAGGATGTGGGTAGTTGGAGAGGAGGAGGTCGGTAGTAGGAGAGGAGGAGGTGGGTAGTAGGAGAGGAGGATGTGGGTAGTAGGAGAGGAGGAGGTGGGTAGGAGAGGAGGAGGTGGGTGCAAGAAGGAGGGAGGAAGAGTAGTAGGAGAGGAGGATGTGTAGTAGGAGGAGGATGTGGGGTAGTAGGAGAGGGAGGAGGTGGGTGGGAGGAGGGAGGTGGAGTGGGAGTGGGAGAGGAGGAGGTGGTGGGAGAGGGAGGAGGTGGGTGGGAGAGGAGGAGGTGGGTGGGAGCAGGAGGTGGGTGGGAGAGGAGGAGGTGGGAGAGGGGAGGAGGCGGAGTGGAGAGGGGAGGAGGTGGTGGGAGAGGAGGAGGTGGAGGGAGGGAGGAGGAGTGGGTAGGAGAGGAGGAGGTGGGAGAGGGAGGAGAAGTGGGTGGGGAGAGGAGGAGGTGGGTAGGAGAGGAGGAAGTGGGTAGGAGAGGAGGAGGTGGGTAGGAGAGGAGGAGGTGGGTAGGAGAGGAGGAGGTGTAGGAGGAGGTGGGTAGGAGAGGAGGACGTGGGTAGGAGAGGAGGAGGGTGGAGGAGAGAGGAGGATGGTGGAGTGGGGAGGAGGAGGGTGGAGTAGGAGAGGAGGGAGTGGGTGGAGGGGTGGGTGAGAGGGAGGAGGGTAGAGAGGAGGGAGGTGGGTAGGAGAGGAGGATGGTGGTGGAGAGGAGGAAGGTGGGTGGGAGAGGAGGAGTGGGTGGGAGAGGGAGGAGGTGGGTAGGAGGGAGGAGGAGGTGGGGTAGGGAGAGGGAGGGTGGGGGAGGAGGAGGGGTGGGGTGGGGAGAGGAGGAAGTGGGTGGGGAGAGGAGGAGGTGGTGGGAGGAGAGGAGGAGGAGGGGTGGAGGAGTGGGAGGAGGTGGAGTGGGAGAGGGAGGAGGTGGAGGGTGGGAGGAGGAGGTGGAGTGGGAGGAGGTGGGTGGGAGGGGAGGATGTGGGAGGAGAGGAGGAGGTGGAGTGGGAGGAGGAGTGGAGGAGGGAGGAGGAGGTGGGTGGGAGGAGGAGGTGGAGTAGGAGAGGAGGAGGTGGGTGGGAGAGAGGAGGAGGTGGGTGGGAGGAGGAGGTGGAGGTGGGAGAGGGAGGAGGTGGAGGGTAGAGAGGAGGAGGTGGGAGGGTAGGAGAGGAATGGGAATTGGGAGAGGAGGAGGTGGGTAGGAGAGGAGGAGGTGGGTAGGAGAGGAGGAGTTGGGTAGGAGAGGAGGAACATAAGAAGATGACAGCTCACTTTTCATTGCTTTAATCAATGCAAATATTGTGTAGTGAAGTTACCTGTGTACATCATAGTCACCAGTTCCTGCCACTGTGTTGTTGTACCTGAGTAACATATTATACAACACACACACACACACACACACACACACACACACACACACACAAACACACAGCATCGGATAGATCATATCCCTGCAAACGAAAAGTTAACTAACAGAATGTTCCCGTGTTTCAATCGTCATATTTACGTACCATGTATAAACTGCACCAACATTAAGTTTCTGTAATTAATCCTCTTTTTCCATTATCTTCGGCAGGATGACCTGTGACTTTGCAATAACCAGCCGCTCGGCACAAATTGATTAGTTTTCTAATGGGCAAGCAAACTGCTTGCTTACCGAGACACGGGAGAGCCTGATTCCAGGCGCTTATTCAGTGTCGTGTGGATCTCTCCAGCTCATTAAAATACTCTCTTCTGACAATATGAAACCAAGTAACTGAAGCTTATAAAAACTAAGGTGGTTAAGTGTATCCTGGACATGTGAATCAGGGAATATATACATCGATGCAGATATTAAAAAGAAATGTGAATATAGAATATAGAAATGTGAATATAGAAAATAGAAATGTGAATATAAAAAAAATATCTAACGAAATCGCATCTACAAAACTGATAACTTGTGTTCACGCTTTGTCCAGAATTTGGACAAAAAATATTTCTAAGCAAACTAAATTTGGTAGTAGAGGCAGTGAACATAGTCTAGCACCACCTGGTGTATGCAGGTGGTGCTAAACCATGCTGCCTGCAGGTGGTTATCAAAAATGTTAAAGACAGCAATAGGATCAGTCTATTTAAAACTACCTAGCAAGTGATGCTGAGTCAGGGGAGTTAAATGACTGATTTTACTGATCAACAACCAAAATGCTTCCGAGACCAGAGTTGCAATTTCCAACTAATTTTAGGTCACTGATAATAAATATCATGGTTAAAATTGTTTATCTCTACTTTTCAATATATACCTACGTGTCACGACAGGTTCCAACAGGCTTGTGGAAGTGTGTTTATACCACACTCACAGTCTCACTGACCTTCATTATTGTTCCAATAGTCATAGAAGGTGGCTATGATATCCAAGTTTATATTTTGAGGTGAAAGGTCGGTGATTTTCTTAGCCAAACACTTTTTAAACTTGTAATAAATATTCACTGAGCAAGCTATTGAAATAAATTAATTTTATTTTCTTAATGAATTATGTAGACACTTCTGCTTAGCTGTATTATAATGATAAATTAATGAATAAATTTTGTTTATCTTCTAATTGTTTGTTGTTTTCTTCTTTCAGATGCCTCGTACTTGTGTGAATAGTGCAGACAACTTCTGCTACATTTGTGGTGAGGTGAACTTAGCTTCACAGAAGCGCTGTATAACTGCTATGGTTAGAAAATCATATCACTTATATTTTGGTGACCAGGATCCACCTCTCATTGAGCCAAACAAAATTTTGCTACCACCACTACACAAAACTGGGGCTTATGAAAAACTATGTAAAAGCTATGGACAAATCCGGTCAGAGATTCAAGTATTTAATATAAAAATTCCCCTCACTGAGCGAAGCTAAGATAAGAGAGGGAGTCTTCAATGGTTCTCAGAATCGAGAGCTTCTTAAAGATGGTGACTTTGAATCAGACCTTCATGGGGAGGAGAAAGCTGCTTGGGAAGTATTCAAGTTAGTGGCGAAGGGATTTCTGGGAAACAGAAGGGAAGGCAACTATGAAGAATTGGTGGAAAACCACACCAAGGATTACAAGAACATGGGATGTAACGTGTCACTTAAAATCCATTTTATGGACTTACATTCAGACACTTTTCCAGCGAAATGTCTGGCAGTTGATGATGAACATGGTGAAGTTTCACCAAGATATTTCACCCATTGAAAAATTGTACCAGGGCTAATGGGGCACAAAAATAATTGCAGACTATTGCTGGACATTGGCAAGAGATGATTCTTCAGGCCACTATAAGCGTCAAGCAAAAAGGCAGAGAGTAGGTACGGCAGAGAGTAGGTACGGCAGAGAGTAGGTAAGGCAGAGAGTAGGTACGGATTAGAGTTTAAAACATACTGACACATATTGTACGTTATAATAAAATAATCAAATATTACATGTCTCGTATATTTAAACTTATAATCAATAAGAATTTTTCAAGGTAATATTTGGATTCAGGACATGAAAATACATAAGAATTAACTAATATCAAAATTGTTGATAAGGTTTCATAACATGCTGCATCATGCTGCATCATGCTGCATTATGCTGCATCATGCTATGGTGAACTTGGCACGCTTGATGCTTACGTCCCCAACCTCAGCCGTATTATTATTATTATTATTATTATTATTATTATTATTATTATTATTATTATTATTATTATTATTATTATTATTATTATTATTATTATTAATTATTACATTCATACGGGTGCGCTAAATATGGAGGGGTCATTATATCGTGGGGGTTCGTAGGAGATATGAAGGTTGGAGATAAACACACTTGTTGGATGTGTAATTATTATTATTATTATTATTATTATTATTATTATTATTATTATTATTATTATTATTATTATTATTATTATTATAAAAGGGAGCGCTAAACCCGTAGGATTATGCAGCACGGAGGGGTCACGCAGAGTCTGGGGAATTGGGAGGCACATGTTCAGTTTAGGGGAAGGACACGTCTTCAGGTCTAATCTCTGATGCATTTCTTATATACCTTTCACGGGTGTGTACTCCTCCAGTACAGTTCTGTGCTTGTCTGGTGCTTGCCTGGTCAACCAGGCTGGTGCTGCTGCTGCTGTCCCGATGACCGTGTAAATGACCTCTGTTCCAGCTCTGAAATTTCTACTGCCCTGAATGGAGCCGTCGACACTGAACAGTGTTCTAAGCAAGAGAGCACAAGCGATTAGAATGTTGTCAGCAGTGGTATTTTCATATGCTTCTAAAGTTCTTATTAAAGAACGAAAAGGCACAATACCATTCCTGGAACAATACACAAATAATCCGCACAAAGGAGAGAGGAACTTACCACGACGTTTTTGTCCAACTTGGACTATTTACAAAGTCACACTCCTGTGCGGGTTATTTGTGTAAAGTTCTCATTATTCACCCTGTCATTTTCCAGGCTTTTGTGTGTTCTTTAGAAGAAAGATAAGTTGACATTACATCAGGTCTTTCATAATGTGCCATAAGATAGCAGCTATAAGCAGGTCGAACCACACTGAAGGAAAGATAAGAATTTCTTCCAACGCCAGGTAATAAACCTATAAAGGAGTCTACCTGCTGAAGCAGTCAAGTCATAAATGTGCTGCAGTCCAAAGTGTGTCTAGTGAAAACATGTCGACAAAATGGATCCTGATATGCCATGGGGATTCATATACACTCCGAGACTTCCGGAGAGGGTTATTAACAGATACCAGTAAATATCAATTATCTCTCTGTTCGATGGAGTTAAATGTCAACATTAAACACAAGTTCCAGGTTTAAAAGTTCTGGTACAACGGTGTAGTGAAGAAGCCAGCAAGTAGAGAGCAGCTTGCGTCAGGCTCAGGTGCCGGGCCTCAGGGTCGAGGTCGTATAGAAAGACTCAGCTGGGCTGACGTGACTGGATACCCACTAGTGGTGAGTACGTTGAGGGTGGTGTTGGGTGGGTCATTGTATATGGGGGGAGAGGGGATCCGCGTCTGAGGGCGTAGATGAGTCTTCATGTGAATGCTAATGGGTTAGATACTTCATGAAGCAGGTTCTATATATGCAAGAGGGTTCTCCTTGGCGAGTGTTATGTCTGGCTAAGGGGAAAGCTTCCGTATTCAATGATGCTCATCCGTTTATGTCGGCAGATAATACCGGATAATATCACTAGAATCTATCATATCCAAATGTATGTCACAACATTTACTCGGTGATTGTGATACAATATGGCGAATAAACTTAAATCCACGTGTAGGTGTTCATGAGGGAGCAGCAGAACGGCTTAATTGTTACAACAGTCGTGTGCCCTTGCAATGTTGTGACTTAGTAAGAGAAACCTACTTAGATACACATCTTCCCTCAGCGAAGACCAGAATAAGACGTGAAATGTTTCCAGCTGCTGTTCTTGTGTGCTTATCAACTACAACTTATCGACATTCTCATACAACTTGTCGACATTCTCATACAACTTGTCGACATTCTCATACAACTTGTCGACATTCTCATACCCTCTTATTATTATAAATTCGTAACTGACACGAATCAAAACATATGAACTAACACGATCCAACCACTAAAGGAAAGTGACTAAAAGAATCATTATGAATGAAAATAATGAGACAGAAAGGCGAGAGCGGGATTTAAAAAAAAAAATAATAATCATTAGCAGTAAGCCCACAGATAATCGGTTCTCAGGGTTCAATATTTTACTCAGCACGGCTGCATAAGCAAAGATTTTTTTTTCTTATCCATTTTTTCTTCATATCAACGATACCACCTGCGTTTTCTTATCAGCGTAGCAGGGTGACACGACTATAAGACTGTCTTCAGTACAGTACCACAACTTTCTCCTATCAGGCCACCAAGAGCTCCCTCTCTGTCTCTGTACTCTCGACGCGCGTACTGCCATCTAGAAAGCTGTTTCCTGATTCACTTTCTTTGCTTCCTTTATTAGTACCTCTACATGGCTGGTGTGGCGGCACCAACATGTACCTCTACATGGCTGGTGTGGCGGCACCAACATGTACCTCTACATGGCTGGTGTGGCGGCACCAACATGTACCTCTACATGGCTGGTGTGGCGGCACCAACATGTACCTCTACATGGCTGGTGTGGCGGCACCAACATGTCCATCTACATGGCTGGTGTGGCGGCACCAACATGTACCTCTACATGGCTGGTGTGGCGGCACCAACATGTACCTCTACATGGCTGGTGTGGCGGCACCAACATGTACCTCTACATGGCTGGTGTGGCGGCACGAACATGTACCTCTACATGGCTGGTGTGGCGGCACCAACATGTATCTCTCTATGGCTGGTGTGGCGGCACCAACATGTACCTCTACATGGCTGGTGTGGCGGCACCAACATGTCCATCTACATGGCTGGTGTGGCGGCACCAACATGTCCATCTACATGGCTGGTGTGGCGGCACCAACATGTACCTCTACATGTCTGGTGTGGCGGCACCAACATGTCCATCTACATGGCTGGTGTGGCGGCACCAACATGTACCTCTACATGGCTGGTGTGGCGGCACCAACATGTACCTCTACATGGCTGGTGTGGCGGCACCAACATGTACCTCTACATGGCTGGTGTGGCGGCACCAACATGTACCTCTACATGGCTGGTGTGGCGGCACCAACATGTACCTCTACATGGCTGGTGTGGCGGCACCAACATGTACCTCTACATGGCTGGTGTGGCGGCACCAACATGTACCTCTACATGGCTGGTGTGGCGGCACCAACATGTATCTCTCTATGGCTGGTGTGGCGGCACCAACATGTACCTCTACATGGCTGGTGTGGCGGCACCAACATGTCCATCTACATGGCTGGTGTGGCGGCACCAACATGTACCTCTACATGGCTGGTGTGGCGGCACCAACATGTCCATCTACATGGCTGGTGTGGCGGCACCAACATGTACCTCTACATGGCTGGTGTGGCGGCACCAACATGTACCTCTACATGGCTGGTGTGGCGGCACCAACATGTACCTCTACATGGCTGGTGTGGCGGCACCAACATGTACCTCTACATGGCTGGTGTGGCGGCACCAACATGTACCTCTACATGGCTGGTGTGGCGGCACCAACATGTACCTCTACATGGCTGGTGTGGCGGCACTAACATGTCCATCTACATGGCTGGTGTGGCGGCACCAACATGTCCATCTACATGGCTGGTGTGGCGGCACCAACATGTCCATCTACATGGCTGGTGTGGCGGCACCAACATGTACCTCTACATGGCTGGTGTGGCGGCACCAACATGTCCATCTACATGGCTGGTGTGGCGGCACCAACATGTACCTCTACATGGCTGGTGTGGCTGCACCAACATGTCCATCTACATGGCTGGTGTGGCGGCACCAACATGTACCTCTACATGGCTGGTGTGGCGGCACCAACATGTACCTCTACATGGCTGGTGTGGCGGCACCAACATGTACCTCTACATGGCTGGTGTGGCGGCACCAACATGTACCTCTACATGGCTGGTGTGGCGGCACCAACATGTACCTCTACATGGCTGGTGTGGCGGCACCAACATGTACCTCTACATGGCTGGTGTGGCGGCACCAACATGTATCTCTCTATGGCTGGTGTGGCGGCACCAACATGTACCTCTACATGGCTGGTGTGGCGGCACCAACATTTCCATCTACATGGCTGGTGTGGCGGCACCAACATGTACCTCTACATGGCTGGTGTGGCGGCACCAACATGTCCATCTACATGGCTGGTGTGGCGGCACCAACATGTACCTCTACATGGCTGGTGTGGCGGCACCAACATGTACCTCTACATGGCTGGTGTGGCGGCACCAACATGTACCTCTACATGGCTGGTGTGGCGGCACCAACATGTACCTCTACATGGCTGGTGTGGCGGCACCAACATGTACCTCTACATGGCTGGTGTGGCGGCACCAACATGTACCTCTACATGGCTGGTGTGGCGGCACTAACATGTCCACCTACATGGCTGGTGTGGCGGCACCAACATGTCCATCTACATGGCTGGTGTGGCGGCACCAACATGTCCATCTACATGGCTGGTGTGGCGGCACCAACATGTCCATCTACATGGCTGGTGTGGCGGCACCAACATGTACCTCTACATGGCTGGTGTGGCGGCACCAACATGTCCATCTACATGGCTGGTGTGGCGGCACCAACATGTCCATCTACATGGCTGGTGTGGCGGCACCAACATGTCCATCTACATGGCTGGTGTGGCGGCACCAACATGTAACTCAACATGGCTGGTGTGGCGGCACCAACATGTACCTCTACATGGCTGGTGTGGCGGCACCAACATGTACCTCTACATGGCTGGTGTGGCGGCACCAACATGTAACTCTACATGGCTGGTGTGGCGGCACCAACATGTACCTCTACATGGCTGGTGTGGCGGCACCAACATGTAACTCTACATGGCTGGTGTGGCGGCACCAACATGTACCTCTACATGGCTGGTGTGGCGGCACCAACATGTACCTCTACATGGCTGGTGTGGCGGCACCAACATGTACCTCTACATGGCTGGTGTGGCGGCACCAACATGTACCTCTACATGGCTGGTGTGGCGGCACCAACATGTATCTCTACATGGCTGGTGTGGCGGCACCAACATGTCCATCTACATGGCTGGTGTGGCGGCACCAACATGTATCTCTACATGGCTGGTGTGGCGGCACCAACATGTATCTCTACATGGCTGGTGTGGCGGCACCAACATGTATCTCTACATGGCTGGTGTGGCGGCACCAACATGTCCATCTACATGGCTGGTGTGGCGGCACCAACATGTATCTCTACATGGCTGGTGTGGCGGCACCAACATGTACCTCTACATGGCTGGTGTGGCGGCACCAACATGTCCATCTACATGGCTGGTGTGGCGGCACCAACATGTCCATCTACATGGCTGGTGTGGCGGCACCAACATGTCCATCTACATGGCTGGTGTGGCGGCACCAACATGTCCATCTACATGGCTGGTGTGGCGGCACCAACATGTCCATCTACATGGCTGGTGTGGCGGCTACAACACAGTTTCACTTCCTTCATTAATGTCTCTTCTCTATCGCATCATTTGTAAACATCACATAATGTTTAATGTACTTTCTCAAGCAGTACAAAATACTGAAAAAAATTGCAGCAAAATATATGATTAGACATATTAATTCTAACTAATAAAAGTAATGACGACAAGGATTCCGGTGATAATAAAGATCATTATTTACAATAATTATTATTTTATAATAAAGATTATCATTATTTTGTCAATTATAACTTTGCTGTAATGATACAAATATCTGCTCGTCCTTTCAACAGCTTAAAAAATATTAATTTTTTTGTCAAGACTTCAGCGATTATTTAAATTGTGCGTCAAGTAACCTGCATACTGCAGCCTTGACCAGTGACCTCCATCTTATGGTTGTGTCGACTCTGTTTCTTGCGTATCAATACTTAGGGAACTAGAGTCACCGAGCAGCTGTCTTCAACTTGGACCATCAGTATATCTTTCATTTTTTCTTAAATAATATATATATATATATATATATATATATATATATATATATATATATATATATATATATATATATATATATATATATATATATATATATATATATATATATATATATATGTATATATATATATATATATATATATATATATATATATATATATATATATATATATATATATATATATATATATATATATATGTATATATATAGTATATATATATATACATATATATATATATATATATATATATATATATATATATATATATATATATATATATATATATAGTATATATATATATATATATATATATATATATATATATATATATATATATATATATATATATATATATATGAATATATATATTATATATATATATATGTGTGCGTGTTTGTGTGTGTGTACTCACCTATTTGTACTCACCTATTTGTGGTTGCAGGGGTCGAGTCATAGCTCCTGGCCCCGCCTCTTCGCTGTGTGTGTGTGTGTGTGTGTGTGTGTGTGTGTGTGTGTGTGTGTGTGTGTGTGTGTGTGTGTGTGTGATAATTTCAGAGCCACGAAACCAGTATTATTATCCCACTTCTTCAAAGCATTTCTTCCAAGCATTAATTGAAACCATATTGTCAAGTCTTTTAGTGAGATGCATAATGACTTGTTGGCAAAATATAGTTTTAACACTAAATTGCACTTCTGATAGAGTATAGTATTCAAATTGTCGAAATCTTTACTGTGGTTATACACGTTAATGTTAAACACATATCTGTTTTAACAACTGTTCTGCCACACGCTCGCTTTCTCAAACATCTATCAATTTCTCCATTATATACCTTATCTAGAAATTCCTTACATGGAAGCAAATAACACTTCCTTTTCATCTTGTCATTTAGGTTAGCTCTGAATATTAATATACTAATGTGTTACTATAGTCGTATGCTACATTAATGCCTACATGATGATACAATACATTTATTTCCTTCAGCATTTCAGCATTGCTGTAGCAAGCTGAAGTCTTTTCAAAGCCACTGCAAATAAATCGCTAAATCGTAATGTAATTGTAAAGAACTCGCAAAAGGGACGGGATTCAATCTCAGGGCAAGCTAACCCTGAAACTAGCAGGCCAGTACGTTGGCCTCTCCAGCTTTCCTCAGTGTAACAGATATTCTCGTTTTCAGGTTTCTGGCTTCTTAATCACAAGTTGAACGTGGCTGGTGATGTTCTGAAATTGTACTACTGTACTGTTCAGTTTTTCGTATTCACACGTATAAATGTGAAGGTTCAGACGTGTTCCTATATTTCCGGCAATTCTTCGACGTGTACCTTGTAACAGCCTCTGCATGGGACAATGTAAACTTTTGGGCTGACTGATTTGAGGTTTTTCACTATGGTTCTGGCGAAATCTTTGACAGATGTACTGGTTGGTAAGATGACTGGTGTTACCTGGTGGGGCTGCTTTGGAGATGTTCAGAACTTGACAGTTAAGAAGAATTATAACACACACACACGACAATGCCTAGAAGAGACATTAATCTCCATATCAGATGTTACACAAAATAAGGGCAGCATCGTCAACCTGAAGTATTAGCACGAATCCTCCATAAAACGATAGATCATGTTGTCACCTAACTACAAAAAATAACTTACATCTTCACCCCCTCTATTACTGCTAGTACTAAGGTGCTTGATAAAGCACCTTACTTAACATGAATAAAGATGACTACATTAATAAAGCTAAAATCTACGAAAAAATAAATAACTTTCTCATCAGCGTAAATACCAATTTCAACAAAAGTAAAACAAATCGGAAAAAATAATTAAATTCTACTAAAACACAAAATAATGAACCCAAGTCTGCCATACATCCATGACTGACCTAAAATCCACAAAGAAAGCTGACCGTTTTGTCCGTTCGTTTCCAGAAGAGGATCTTTTACACACGAACAGCAAAATAAATGTAGAGTCTACCATCATGTTCCCTGGGCACCTCCTTCACTGTACACAACATAAAATTAGATTTTCTTGATAAGACCGAGAACTCACGTCTCTTATAAAGGACACTGACAGAGTGGAAAACGTTGTTGAGAGTCTTGTACTTGGAGACCAGGTCTGAACACGTTAATTGAGCAGCTACAAATTCTTTATGGTTTTTCTTCAAGGCTCCAAAATGCTTGTTGAAAACCTTAGAGCATTCAAATATTTTTTTGCATATGCATATGCTTCAGCCTTATAATTCAACACAAGTCATGGAGAGCCCGTACTATGGTGCTCCATTACCTCCAGTTGCTCATCCCTGATGTAGATGGTCCGAAAGTACCTCTGTTGTCTTTAGGAGAAAACGGTTATTAATTGCATGAATATCACAGGTGTTGAAATGAGTAATTGCTTAGGCTCATCTATGGAAGTTTTTGAGTGCATATAATAATCATTACTAACAATCCCTGACAAGAAACATAACTGACATATGCTAAAGATTGTCGTCTCTGGACAGCGAGACTGACAACACTTGATATTCTGCAACACACACCATGATGGAGATGTTGATCCTTGTGTTGGTGTAAAACTCGCCTTACCTCACTTAACCTCTCCTCCCTTTTCTCCAACCTATTTTCTTCCTATTATTCCTCATTTTATTCCCCTGAAAGGAGGCTCCTTGACGCTGGTGACGGGGCTCTTGATCTAGGGAATTGACTGTGTTCCAGTCCCCTGAATTGAGCCTGAATACCTTGCATCCCCCTCCCCCAAAGGAGCTGTATAATTTCCTGCAGGTTTAGCGCTCTCTCTTTTATTCTTTTTCTTTCTCCAAGTCCTCTTCCTCCTCCTCTTTTTTATCTTTTAAAACAAATATATGCGAGATATTAGCCACGATGGCTTCTTGAGAACTATTACACTGTGTGTGTAATAGTCAAGAGACGACAATCTTTAGCACATGTCAGTTATGTTTCTTGTCAGGGATTGTTACTATGTAAATACTTAGGAGAGAAAGTAGAAAAAAAGAGAGAAAATGTAAGAAAGTAGACGAGGATGAGCGAGTGTTTCCATGTTTAGTTCATTAAATTATATTTATAGAGAAGTGCTAGACCCTTTAGGGGATATTGAACACCTGGAAAAAATAAGTAATTAGGTTTCTTCCAGGTGAGAGAAGGGTAGCTTCAATGCCATGAAACAAGAGACCTTACCAAGCACCAAGGAGCCTGTTTCCTCTTGAAGGGTTGTTAATTACAGGCGCTTATAAGCCCACGTCTTCCGTTCAGCTCTACCATTGTCATCATGTGAGTGGTGGCCCGATGGAGGGCAGGGTTAGGAGAAGAACTTCTTGCTTTACTACCATTGTCTCATCTAGTTGACAGTTCTAGGCACTGTAGAGATGTATCGAATGTGAAAGTTTAGTTTTCCGCGGATGAGGATGTGAATGAGGATGTCTTGTTTATTTTGCGTATGCGAATGCATATGAAGATATCTGTTTACAGTAAAATGTGGATGAGGATGCGGATGTAAGAAATTGTACGGATGTTCCGCGGATGCGGATATCCGATAAATCCCTAGTTGACAGTAATCTTTCCCTCGAGATAGCAGGTTGATAGTTATTTTTCTACAGCCTCGGTATGGACTACAAGATGTTCTGGTGTCTTGCCGTGCACTCTAACGTTAGCATCAGCTAACTACAAAAACAGAAATTTCGAAGACTTCACGAGAGTGATATTTTTCGCTTAAAATTATGACTTACGAGGAAAGACTATTAGAACTGGGTCAGTGAAGATATGAGGACGACGTGCAAGATTCTCTTAAGTACTGAAAAAGTCAATTACAAGAGCTACGAACTTAAAACGACAGTAGATTTAAGAGCGATATATAAGGTGAGAACTACAGCTGTATCATGACCAGGAAGGGGGGAAGGCTACATTTCTGCCATGACCAGGAGCTAAAGCAGTGTTATCAACAGCTACAGCTGTACCATGACCAGGAGCTACAGCAATGCCATCAACAGCTACAGCTGTACCATGACCAGGAGCTACAGCAATGCCATCAACAGCTACAGCTGTACCATGACCAGGAGCTACAGCAGTGTCATCAACAGCTACAGCTGTAACATCGTACATACAGTACAGTATACTAAGAACGCACCCAAAAAAATCCAATGATTTCTTCCAACTAACATTTCATAAAATTGTGCACAAGGAGAAGACTACATCCAGTATTATTTACAAAACACACAGTAACCGTGGATTAAGTTGTCTGCTTTCCAGTGTAGAAAAACAAAGAGAAAGCATTAAAAATTAGCATTTTCGTCATTTTTCATTAATGCTTCATTTATTTCATTGTTCTAATTTCTTTTGGTTTATTTTTTGACCTGTCTTGAGCGAAATTTTCATTAAAAGGATCACCAACGAAGAACTATATTGTTGGCTGCAATATTCAGGTCATATTGATATGTACGTCGCATATACGCCCGTCTCATTTCTTTTATATGGGTGGGAGGAGACGAGGCTGGAGCCATCTCCATCCTACTCAACTCATACTACTAGTTGCAGATCAGGAGTAGGTCAGCCAAGCTGGTGCTAACATCTGCTTGATATTCTTCCCTGCTAGGAGGTTCCTAGCAAGGTCCGTGGGGAACTAGGACACATTATCTACTAACACTGCATGTCTCGGTTTCTTCTTACTCTTGTATTCAACGCCAGAGAGATGGAGAGCCACTAAATCAATGACACGTGTTAGAATTATGAAACTAAAAAATCTCTTAATGGTTTTCTACTGTGATGTTAGTCCATTAATGTTGCACAAGCAGAGAGCAAGTAGAGAGTACCAAGAAGTGAAAACGACGTAGACTCAGATAAGATTCTCTACGCCTCCGCCTAGTTATGTGACCCGACTTCTTATAAAAGAGAAGAAAGCCTTTTTTGTAATGTATTCCATGCTAATTTTTTATTTATTGTTATTTCTAGTATGGTAATTATTTTATTATTAGTAGTAGTATTTGCATTATAATTACGTAGTTGAAACAGTAGTACTAGTAGTAAAATTAGTAGTAGTAATAGTAATACTGGTAGCGTTAGTGTAATAGTATAGTAGTGATGGTTGGTGCAGTGATACCGGTAACAGTGGTAATATTAGTTGTTGGGGTAGAGGTATCAGTTGTGATCATAGAACAAAAATAGATGCTTCTGCGGAGGCGATAATGATGATCTTTATCACTATAAAGTACAGTATAGAACTGATATAGGTTTAACTGACATGGATAGATCCACTCACTCCAATCTACCAGGCTCACACCAGCCTGTTGGATGTCTAGGCACCTAGCATTCAAAGCCGCCTCCACTTATTCCTCTCTCCAACCCTTCCAGTTATGACCCAACCACTCCTGCACTCCACCCTAATTTTAAATACCCATTTAGTAATTCTAGTTTGCTCCAACTTGTCTAAATGCTCAACCAACTCAACAACGCATCCTCAGCCCTCTGAATTATATTTTTGATAGTCCAGCATCTTGTAATCTTTAGGCTGTGAAATTCTCTTCATAGTATCCACACACATGACATCTCCGCTGCTTCTAGCTGCCTCTTCTCTGCTGTTTAAAAATCCATGCTTCACACCCATAAAACAGCGTTGGTATCAAAATATTTTGGTACTCCCCCACCCCTTTTTTTTTGCTTTCATGGATAAAGTTTTTTGTCTCCATAAATGCCACAACCATCTTTTCCCTCATCTGTTTTTTGGCTCACCTTGTCTTTCAAAGACACATCCGCCGACAGGTCCACTCCCAGGTGTCTGGACACATTTACTTCCTAGATACTCATTGCAATTTCTCTTCAAAATTAAAAAAAGAAAAAAGAAAAGACCCATGTCATGGGCAACGAGCGGTAGGATCAACTCCCTGATATCTTTTAATCAAAGGACACAAATGTAACTAATGCGACGGCTTGATAAAACTCGGCTTGATAAAACACGGCTTGATAAAACTAATGACATTTTATTGTGGCAAAACGTTGCCGCAATAAAATGTTATATTAGCTGCATTTATGTCCTTTTACTTAACGTATCGCCCCTTTCCAACACCTTATCAATCACTTCTTTTACAGCCTCAACTATAAATATGTCAAACAACTAAGGTGACATCACAGATCCCTGTCTAAGGCCAACTTTTACTGGAAAATAATTTTCTTCTCTCCTTCATACCCTAACCTGAGCCTCGCTATCTTCAGAAAAACTCTTTGCTTCTTTTAGTAAGCAACTGCCTATTCCATCATCTTCAAACATCTGTCACATTCCTCTTCCATCCACCCTTTCATGTCCCTTATCTAAGTTCATTACCGCGACAAAAAATTCCTCAACTTTATCTAGGTATTGTTCACTTCCTGAACATACTTCAGTTATAACACTTTGTCTACACTTTATCTTTACTTTTAAGTCCTTCTTGTTCCTCTGCAATCCTACTTTCTATATTACCTTCAAATCTTTCAGTAATAATTCTACGATACACTTTAAACAGGTATAGTTAAAAGACTTATTTCTCTGATACATATATACATATATATATATATATATATATATATATATATATATATATATATATATATATATATATATATATATATATATATATATGCAAAACAACCACTCTGAAAGAATAGAGAAATTCCAAGCGCTTTCGTGACTACTCACATTATCAAGGAACTATGAAAGTAAAGCATCCAAGGAAGCTATATAAGGGGTCTGGCCAACACCTCACTATCAGATCCCACAACGGTTAAACACCTGACGCGCGCCGACCCAACTTGGATAGGTCCTTTGCACAACTCACCCTCAAACTATTCTACCCAAGAAAATTTAAAAATTGTTATTTGTCCAGTGTATTATTAAATTCTTCCCAAATTCTATTAATTATAAATGGATCTAATTTATATAAACCAAAGGAAATATTCATATTATTGTCAAAACTGCTTTTTATGAAACAAGATTCAATTATATTCCTGTCGACCATGGACTTGCTTGATAATACTTTCTCAACTTTTTGAAAATCAATTGGATGGTTAAAATCTCTTACATGAATAAATAGAGCATTGGAATCTTGTCCAGTTCTAATGCTATATTTATGTTGTTTTAATCTTAGTTCGAGATTTTTACCAGTTTGACCGTAATAAACTTTATCGCAAATTTTACAAGGAATCTTATAGACACATCCATCAGCATTTTGGGGGGAATTCTTTATCAAAAGTTTTTTTTTACTGTATCAAGATTTTTGAATACAACTTTAATATTAAAAGTCTTAAGAAGAGAAGGCATATCAACCAAGTTTTCATGGTAAGGGAGAACCAACATATTTTTAGTTGGATAAGGCCGGTTGTCCCTTTTTGGATTGTAAAAAGTATTTCTAGCAACTTTAAAAGATTTATCAATTACATTTCTTGGGTATTTTAAATCATTACCTATTTCATAAATTTTGGATATTTCCTCATCTATGAACTCAGGACTACAAATTCGTAAAGCTCTCAAAAACATTGATGAGAAAACAGACAGTTTGACTCTATCTTGATGCGAGGAATAATAGTGGACATAGGAACAGTTATTTGTAGGTTTTCTGTAAATTTTAAATTTGAATTCATTATTACCCTTAATAATCAAACTCAACAGTAAAGTTTATAGAATGGGCTAAGCTATTTAATTTTCCAAGGAAATGGTGTATATCTACATTTTTGGGCATAAGACACAAAATATCATCAACATATCTGAACCATTTAGCTCTATTAGGGAGGATTGTGTTAAGCAACCTTGTTTCAAAAAATTCCATGTATAGGTTACTAAGAACAGGTGAAAGACGATTTCCCATTGCCAAACCAAACTTCTGAGTGTAAAACTTATCATTAAATACAAATTTTGCATCAATAATGCAAAGTTTAATAAGTTTAATGATAGTAGGAACTGGCAATGGTAAATCATAGTTAACGAGTTCTTCAGATAAGAAACTTAATAAATCATCAACAGGAACTTTCGTAAACAAGGAAGTAACATAAAAACTAACCATGTTAAAATCATTTAAGTCAGTCAAGGAGCTTAATTTATCAACCAAGTCTATGTTGTTGTTAACATTAAAGTTAGAAATTTTGCCAACAATAGGGCTCAAAATATCAACAAGCCATTTGGATAATTTATATGAAACTGACCCTATGGAGCTAATAATTGGTCTGACTGGATTCCCTGGTTTGTGTGTTTTTATTAGTCCATACATGTAAGGCAAAGATGGATTAGTGGAAGTAAATTGTTTGACTAATTCATCTTTGCCTTTCAGTAGAAGTTTTATTGTTTTATTGAAATTGCTGGTAACGGTTTCTAGGGGATTTTTCCTAAGTTTAGAATAGGTTTCAGTATCATCTAAGAGATTATTCATTTTTTCTTGGTAATCATTTTCTTTCATAATTACTATTGCATTTATTTTGTCTGCTTTAGTAAGGCGCAAATTTTTATTGTTATTAAGTGTATCATAAGACTTAAAGAATCTTTGAGGGCAATTGGGAATGTTTGGTTTTAACATAGAGCAATATACCATTCCTTTACTAATATTAATTTCATCAGAGGATAAATCAGAAAATTTTTCAAAGTTACAAAAGGCTTTTGCAATTTCAATATTATTTTGCTCCTGAGTTCATTACTCAAGATTCTTTAAGTCTTCATTACTCAAAGATTCTTTAAGTTCTTTCATGTTCCAGCGCCTTAGCATAGCCATCCAGAGGGGAAATGCTTGCTGCATACTTGGCTCGCATCCAGCCTCGGAGGAGCTGGAGGAAATTCATGATCTTTAATACATTGTACCGTTGTATTCATGTTTGTTTTTTCTGTAAATGTATTCTGTTTATTAATAAATGTTCACATAGAATATAAAATATATAGGGGTGGTAGGAGAAAAAAAATATTCAAACAGCTCCGGGGAGAACCTTGAGTTTTCCCTGAGGTACGTTTATTGTCTTCTCTGAGGATGAGGGTCCCCATTCCAGCTATAGAGGTGGTACTTCCCTATATATATTATAATATATATATATATATATATATATATATATATATATATATATATATATATATATACATACATATATATATATATATATATATATATATATATATATATATATATATATATATATATATATATATATATATATATATATATATATATATCGTGCCTAATAGGCAGAACTTGCGATCTTGGCTTAAATATCAACGCTCATCTTGCCATATAGGACAAGTGAAAATTTGTGTATGCAATAATTTCGCCAAAATCATTCTGAACCTAACGAAAAAAATATATTTCACTGTGTTTGTTTAGAATTAAATTATTGTAAACAAATCTAAAATATATTTAGTTAGGTTAGGCTAAAATAAATTGTTTTTATTATAAAAAGGTTAGGTAAGTTTTCTAAGATTCTTTTGGTGCAAAATTAAAAAAAATTACGTTATCATTAATGAAAAAAATATATCTTTAAACGTATAAGAGAAATTTTCAGAAAGGACTTAATTTTAAGTGAGTTCTTGCTAATTGACCAGTTTTACATATTCGGCACGACATATATATATATATATATATATATATATATATATATATATATATATATATATATATATATATATATATATATATATATATATATATATATATATATATATATATATATATATATATATATATATATATATATATATATATATATTGAACAAATACATCACACAAACTGTATTCCCACCTGCTTTGAACATTTAAGTTTTAATCCCATCTATCTCAACTATTTTACTCCTTTCACTGTGCCCACAGCATCACACACCTCTCCCACACTCACATCTGCCTCGTCCTTATCCTACAATACGTTAGACCATCCTGTCCAACCCATGAAACTGCTGTTACTCTATCTTCATCAACACTGAACACCTCAGAATATTTCCTCTATTTTCCAGTACCTCCACCTCCCCGTCTGACATGTTCCCTCTGTTTTTGGTTGGTAAGTCCAATTGTTCACTGGACGTTCTCAACTCATCAATCTCACTCCCAGAACATCTTCTAATGTACAACAAAGTTTGTTGATAAAGCCTCACCCACTCACTCAATGACTTTCCCTTTGCACTCCCTCTCCATCTTTCTACATGCTCCCTCACCATTTCTTTCTACATGCTCCCTCACCACTCTTTCTACATTCCCCCTCACCATTTCTTTCTACATGCTCCACGTATCACTTCCACATTGTAAAAACTCATTTTCCTATTATCTTTCTCTTCGCATCTTTTCTTCCTCATTCCACCATTAGTTCCTCTACGTTCGTGCACTCACGTTTCTATACATATCCACTCTTGTTTAGTAAAACATGTAAGCAAACACTAGGACATATTTATTAGACAACGTTTCGGTCCTGAGACCTTGATCACTTTTAACATACAGAGGTTAAAAGACATTATATATAGGCGGAGAATGAGGTGTGAGTGACGCATAGTGACGATGAAGACGGGTAGACGATGAGATCATGTGGCTCCTGTGTTGCTGGGTAGGTGGTGCCCCACCTACCCAGGAGTCGCATGATCTCATCGTCTACCTGTCTTCATCCCAACATGTCATTCTTCAGGTCACCATGCGTCACTCACACCTCACTCTCCGCCTATATATACTCTCTTTCAACCTCTGTATGTTAGAAGTGATCAAGGTCCCGGGACCGATACGTTTTCTAATACATATGTCCTAGTGTTTACTTATGTGTTTTTTAAATCAACTTGTCGGTATTTATTACCAAGGTTAATCCACTCTTGATTTCTTAATATTCACCTCCCTTTTAGTAACTGATGGTATATTCTTGTACCCTATCTGTCTCTTATTCTCAGTTTATCTACCACTAAATAAAAATGATCTGTCGTCTCTCTCAAGACATTCACATCCAGGAGTCTAACCATCGACCTTCCATCTACTAGTACATAGTCTAGAAAACTGCTTTCATTAATCCCTAAATCATAACTCGTCCACTTAATTATCCTCTCTTTCTTAAAATATGGATTGCCAGTTGTCAAATCTCTTAAGCGACCTCCATTTTCATTTAACTCTGGCACTTCAAGCTTAACTTTTCTGCCATCTACGAAACACTTTAGCATGTAGATCCTCCACAATTACTTTTCCCCACTTGGTTCGAAACTCCAAAAACATCAGCTCCTCAAAATCTCTCGTGTATGTGTATAATTACATGTATATATATTTTTCTCCAAGGCTGTTGGTCCCGAGTCGGTATTAGAAGTCGCACCTCCATGTAATATGTCTTGAGGTGACAGACTATATTGCTCAGAGGGCATGAGAATAGACGAACAATCAAAGCAACTGGAGATGTTGGACAGAGAGGAGAGTTGGTTCACAGATGGTAACCTCTGACGCAGGGCAGTGGTGCAGCACTGCTCCACCTACCAGTAGTACCACACACACACACACACACACACACACACACACACACACACACACACACACACACACACACACACACAGACAGCTATGCATACGTGCATGTTGTTGGAATCGACCAAGGAAGAACTAGCGAAAAATAGGTAATATCTTTTATGAAAGAACATGTTATACTGATATTTTGCTATTAACAAAACTAACATGCCAACCTAACCTAACATTTTCTAAACTTAACCTAATACAATTTACCTTAATCTAACTAGGCTTATCCTAGGTTGGCCCCAGTTTAGTAAGTAGGACTTAGCAATAATGATTTATGTTTTGTGATTCGATGCCTGATATTCGCAGGGTTTCTGCAGCACCTTAACTTCCAGCTACAATAAAAAAAAATCCATAATTCTTTTGGAACAACTTCGAAACACCTGTTTTGAGTTTGACCCTCGCAGGTGTTCCAGAACTGTGACAGTGATGTTGACATTACTCCAGGACAACTGTGACATTGATGTTGACATTACTCCAGGGCAACTGTGACAGTGATGTTGACATTACTCCAGGACAACTGTGACAGTGATGTTGACATTACTCCAGGACAACTGTGACAGTGATGTTGAGAATAACCCAGGACAACTGTGACAGTGATACTGACAATATTCCATGACAATTAATGTTAGATGGTTGGATGTTTGAACTAGCGGACGTCGTCACTAGTTTTTACCGCTGAGAGAGCAGAACCAGCCCCTAATAATACAACGTTTCGCTCAACATGAGTTTTACAAAGCCTTCTAAATAAAGGCTGGGTCTGCTTTAAGTATTTCTCTCTTGCTCACATTTGCTATCACTGTCTTTTCACTTCCTCTCATTGTTCCTGTCACTAACGTTCCACATCGGTGATTGAAAACCTTGTGCTAAGCGAACTCAAATTAGTGTGGCTGGCTACGTGGACCATCGTCCCGGATGCGTCAAGATGCTATTGTTTGACCATAGGTTTAACCAGGCACTAACTAAAAAAAACATTGGGTACGTATGTGAAGAGATGCCGGGTAGCAATACTACTCAGTAGTGAGATATTCTGTGATAATGTATAGTATGTATGCTAACTGAAACACACTTTGTTACTTTCATTTGCTTTGCATTGTGTATGAGGCGACCTAACTCTTGAAGCATGAATATTACAGATAGTTACTTGACCCAGTGAGGACACAGCACATGAGGTGGCACCATTCCCAGACGTCCCTGTGTGGGCGTACATGCCTCCTGTCTCGGTACCTACCCCTCCTAGACACCTGCGTCTAGACACTCTGTCTACTGTCTACGCCACCGGTGTTACACTACAGTCTACACCACCGGTGTTACATTAGTCTACACCACCGGCGTTACATTACAGTCTTCACCACTGGTGTTACATTGCAGTCTACACCACCGGCGTTACATTAGTCTATACCACCGGTGTTACATTACAGTCTACACCACCGGCGTTACAATACAGTCTTTACCACCGGCGTTACATTAGTCTATACCACCGGTGTTACATTACAGTCTACACCACTGGCGTTGCATTACAGTCTACACTACTGGTGTTACACTACAGTCTACACTACTGGTGTTACACTACAGTCTACACTACCGGTGTTACACTACAGTCTACACCACCGGTGTTACATTACAGTCTACATCACCGGTGTTACACTACAGTCTACACCACCGGTGTTACATTACAGTCTACACCACCGGTGTTACACTACAGTCTACACCACCGGTGCTATACTACAGTCTACACCACCGGTGTTACATTACAGTCTACACCACCGGTGTTACACTACAGTCTACACCACCGGCGTCTCTACATTCCACAACGTCAGCAGAGTACCAGTCCTAAAGCTTTTCTGCTGCTCCAAGTCCATACTACTTCGTCAGATTCCATCACGTGGTTAGTGTTGTAGGTAAGCTGAGTGGGGAAGAGTAGGAGTGGGGAGGAGGAAGGATTAATATGAGGAAGAAGTGGAAGAAGGGGGAGGTTGGGGGGTGTTGCTGGTTGGGAATTGGGGAAGGGTGAGGGGTGGGAAGGGAGGAAGGGGTGGAGGTGTTAAATACTGAAGTGATGTACGTAGTTTGTTTCTCTGGAGATTAGGTTACGAGGTGATAATTTAATTCATTTTTCTCAGACGTTGGTCGTGTTGTAACGTGTATTATTTTCTGTCTCACAATCACATCTGATTTTAAGTGCAAGTGCATCAATGTCTCCCTAGCTGCCTTTCCTGAAGTGAGCAGATTCCATCATTTACTGACATCAGTGTCTCCCTAGCTGCCTTTCCTGAAGTGAGCAGATTCCATCATTTACTGACATCAGTGTCTCCCTAGCTGCCTTTCCTGAAGTGAGCAGATTCCATCATTTACTGACATCAGTGTCTCCCTAGCTGCCTTTCCTGAAGTGAGCAGATTCCATCATTTACTGACATCAGTGTCTCCCTAGTTGCCTTTCCTGAAGTGAGCAGATTCCATCATTTACTGACATCAGTGTCTCCCTAGCTGCCTTTCCTGAAGTGAGCAGATTCCATCATTTACTGACATCAGTGTCTCCCTAGCTGCCTTTCCTGAAGTGAGCAGATTCCATCATTTACTGACATCAGTGTCTCCCTAGTTGCCTTTCCTGAAGTGAGCAGATACCATCATTTACTGACATCAATGTCTCCCTAGCTGCCTTTCCTGACGTGAGCAGATACCATCATTTACTGACATCAGTGTCTCCCTAGCTGCCTTTCCTGAAGTGAGCAGATACCATCATTTACTGACATCAGTGTCTCCCTAGCTGCCTTTCCTGAAGTGAGCAGATACCATCATTTACTGACATCAGTGTCTCCCTAGCTGCCTTTCCTGAAGTGAGCAGATACCATCATTTACTGACATCAGTGTCTCCCTAGCTGCCTTTCCTGAAGTGAGCAGATACCATCATTTACTGACATCAGTGTCTCCCTAGCTGCCTTTCCTGAAGTGAGCGGATACCATCATTTACTGACATCAGTGTCTCCCTAGTTGCCTTTCCTGAAGTGAGCAGATACCATAATTTACTGACATCAGTGTCTCCCTAGCTGCCTTTCCTGAAGTGAGCAGATTCCATCATTTACTGACATCAGTGTCTCCCTAGTTGCCTTTCCTGAAGTGAGCAGATACCATCATTTACTGACATCAATGTCTCCCTAGCTGCCTTTCCTGAAGTGAGCTGATACCATCATTTACTGACATCAATGTCTCCCTAGTTGCCTTTCCTGAAGTGAGCAGATACCATCATTTACTGACATCAATGTCTCCCAAGCTGCCTTTCCTGAAGTGAGCAGATACCATCATTTACTGACATCAGTGTCTCCCTAGTTGCCTTTCCTGAAGTGAGCAGATACCATCATTTACTGACATCAGTGTCTCCCTAGCTGCCTTTCCTGAAGTGAGCAGATACCATCATTTACTGACATCAGTGTCTCCCTAGCTGCCTTTCCTGAAGTGAGCAGATACCATCATTTACTGACATCAGTGTCTCCCTAGCTGCCTTTCCTGAAGTGAGCGGATACCATCATTTACTGACATCAGTGTCTCCCTAGTTGCCTTTCCTGAAGTGAGCAGATTCCATCATTTACTGACATCAGTGTCTCCCTAGCTGCCTTTCCTGAAGTGAGCAGATTCCATCATTTACTGACATCAGTGTCTCCCTAGTTGCCTTTCCTGAAGTGAGCAGATACCATCATTTACTGACATCAATGTCTCCCTAGCTGCCTTTCCTGAAGTGAGCTGATACCATCATTTACTGACATCAATGTCTCCCTAGTTGCCTTTCCTGAAGTGAGCAGATACCATCATTTACTGACATCAATGTCTCCCTAGCTGCCTTTCCTGAAGTGAGCAGATACCATCATTTACTGACATCAGTGTCTCCCTAGTTGCCTTTCCTGAAGTGAGCAGATACCATCATTTACTGACATCAGTGTCTCCCTAGCTGCCTTTCCTGAAGTGAGCAGATACCATCATTTACTGACATCAATGTCTCCCTAGCTGCCTTTCCTGAAGTGAGCAGATTCCATCATTTACTGACATCAATGTCTCCCTAGCTGCCTTTCCTGAAGTGAGCAGATTCCATCATTTACTGACATCAATGTCTCCCTAGCTGCCTTTCCTGAAGTGAGCAGATTCCATCATTTACTGACATCAATGTCTCCCTAGCTGCCTTTCCTGAAGTGAGCAGATTCCATCATTTACTGACATCAATGTCTCCCTAGCTGCCTTTCCTGAAGTGAGCAGATTCCATCATTTACTGACATCAATGTCTCCCTAGCTGCCTTTCCTGAAGTGAGCAGATTCCATCATTTACTGACATCAATGTCTCCCTAGCTGCCTTTCCTGAAGTGAACAGATATCACCATTTATTGACATCAGTGTACAATATCTCCACTCGACTATCAAAGTGATGGCATCCTACTACTACCCAACTAAAAGCATCCGTCGTACTAATCAGTTTCCTTGAATTCCTTCACTGATTTGTCCATGATTGAACTCCAACAGCAAATTAAACCAATTGCCTCCTCTCTAACGTAACACGATCACCGGGCTGAGGAGTGTTCAAGCCCCTTCCTCTCTAAAGCTTCTATACACCCTTCTTAAATAACCTTTATTTCTCTCTCTACATAACCAATCATTCAAGAAGGATGAGTGTATATATGCTCGTGAAGTACTCTTGATCCCAGAAACTAGAATTACACTCACTTTCGTCAGATCAAATCTCATTACCTCTTATTTCCGTGCTTTGAATACGTCTTAACGTCATGAAACACATGATGATGGTAGACAACGCATGCCGAAACTCTCTTACTTAATCTTTTTATCTTTGAATTATCTTTTATATCAACATACAGACTTGTATTATTAATCTTTTGTATAAACATTCACACCTCCACACATTCAACTCTGTCTTCACCTTGATTCAGCATATATATATATATATATATATATATATATATATATATATATATATATATATATATATATATATATATATATATATATATATATATATATATATATATATTTATATATATATAAGGAATTCGCAAGAGCAGGCGAAATATACACAAACACTGAACCTACGAACCTTGGAACAAGGAACGCGGTGCTATACCATTCTCACCACACTGGATCAATACCTTGGCGTCCAACTTGCGCTAGACTTTGATCCAAGGCAACCAGTTTCAGGGTGAAGGCTTACAGCTTTTCATCTCATCCCCTTCATGCATCAGCCTTACTAGAGATTTTAACAATGCAAGGAATTTCGCCTGCTTTTGTGAATTCCAATGAAGTCAACATTATAAAGAGAAGCCTTGCTACAGCTGGGTGCCTGGCTGAGGCAGCCCCGACCCCTAGCAGCCAACAATACTCACAGTCCTGCACACTGCCCCAACGAGATCACCATCTATCCTTGGAACAATGGCAAGCATTTAGCATGAGACTCTACATGCGTGTCGACGCTGAGTGACACCTACATCCGTCACAGTGTTGGGCAAGAGGGAGGTACTGTGGATCACAGAGAGAGTACAAGATCAACAAATATAGACATAAGCCGTCAGTAACAATTTGTTCCAGTAGGATCGGAGATCCTGGGATCATGGGGAAAGAATGCCACACGTTTCCTCAAAGAACAGTATTACAGGCTCACTGACACCACCAGAGACCCAAGGGCTGCCATTGTCATGTTTCAGCACCTCGGCGTGGTCATCCAGAGGGGAAATGCTTGCTGTGTACTTGGCCCACGTCCGACTTTAGAGGAGCTGGAGGAGATTCATAATCTTTGATATATTGTAACAATGTATTTATGTTTGTGATTTTTAAATAAATAATCCCTGACATATATAAATCTTATTTTACCAGTTCCCTAGACTGGTGACTAGAATTTTAGTTTACAATCAGGAGCACCTGGTCACAGACCGGGCCGCGGGGGCGTTGACCCCGGAACTCTCTCCAGGTAAACTCCAGGTAAACTTGCCTACAATACGTCATGCCACAGCCACATTGGTGTGGGATTCGTCTTTAAAATCCTGCATTTGTGGCCACAGTGGTGCCCATGCTGACCTTCCTATGATGTATAGAAATATGCCTAGGTGAATGAATCTTAGAGCCAGCTGGTCAAGTGATTAACGCACTGACCTGAGAGTTAAGACTCACCTGCCATGGGTTCGACCCTTGCCCGTTCTGTGATTTAACAATAGTAGTAAGGAAGGCTTGGTAATATAGTTGGTTCACTAGTATAAAGAAGATTGGGGGTAAATAAGGATGTATTTATTAGCCGCCCAAGAGAGAAAGACGGGAACCACACATGTATAGAACGGTCTTTAGGACAACAGACCGTTTAAACTTACCTGGCTTACTCTAGCAACAGAAAGCTTAAACCCGAGAGGTGGCTCAGCTGGAAGCACCGTCAATTGTGTCATTGAGAGAGAGGGCGCTATGAGTTGACAGTCAAGTCTTGCACAAACAATAGGATAAAATATTTGAAGGGAAAACAGAGGTAAGGATATTAATGGTGAGTAGCAACATTAGTGCTAAGTACATAGGTACGACCTCAATCTGTACAAGGTCAGGAGGAAAAAACTAGTATTTACCTGAATACGGAGAGCAAGTTTAAAGTCTCAGATTACCATATTAACGTTTGTTAACCCTAGACAAGTGTATTTCTAGAATTAGACATCATTCGTTATATCCGGGTACGCTTTGCCCGAATATGGCTTATAAAGGAAAAATCATTGTAGTGAATTTGACTTACAAATAGCGGTAGTATTGTGATGGGTCGGTAATGATAAGTGTCTTAGCTCGAAGCACCTAATTTATTGTGTAAAATATGAATATCTGCACTTGTCTATTGAAGAGTGTAAGTGTTGAAGCATGTTGACAGGGGTGTCAGTAATCCCAGCTGCTGTTAACTCGTAGTGCTGATCTGAGTTTTCGGTGTGAGAGGCACGTTATAAGGTTCCTCAGTATTAGAGAAAGAATCTAGTAGAGGGAATTCCCTCTCTGGTTTAAACAAAGAATGGGAAGGAAAGAGATGAAGCCCTTGGGATACACGTATAAGGTGATGCCCAATTGTTGTGGCATCTTGAACAGGGTCTGCAACTTTTTTGCCAGCAACTGTAACAACGGGAGCAAGGTCCTGACAGAACTTGCCAGCCAACGAGAACTTGCCACCCAACTTTCGTAACTTATTCAGACTGTTCACATAGAAGTAGTAACAGTTACAGTTTGTCCTATTCACAAACTAGGACGGGTATACGCTCTCACTTGTTTTAAACTAGGAACCGATCCGTAGCACGTTTGAAACGTACAGCACGAAGTCAGTCAGGAAGCCACCAGGGAACACATTCTGGACAGTGTCAACCCGAAGTTCGGATGACTGTAATCGTTGCGGCAGAAAGAACCGAGATGGTAAATTACTATATTAAAGAGCGCTAAATCCGTGTTGGCATACAGCACAGAGGTGGTAAAGATTGATGACAACTCTTCTGCAAAGGAAGAATCGGGAAGAACACCAGCAAAAAGAAGTATGGCGTGTATAATGTGCCCAATAAGCTCGCTGAAATTGTCAACGAGAGTGGCGAGGAGGCTGTCGGGTTTTAAAGAACGAAAAATCCCGAGAACAGAGAAATGATGATAGTCATAAAGATTATTGACAACTATCCAATCAAAGTCCAGAAAAACATATAGGGAGATCTATACAGGAGTATGAGTGCTGGAATTAAAACGTGCGAGGAGTACTGGTGTTTAAGACATGGATAGGTTGCACGGTAAGAAAAACCTGTCACTTGTCCCATCGAGCCACAACGACACTCCCCAGAGCAAGTGATAAGCATCAATACAAAGAGAGGTGTAGGGTAGGGAAAATAATGGGCGCTAAAGATATAGGTACAAAGAGGAGTAGACGGTGTATTACTTATCTAAATATACAGAGGCTGCAGTATAATGAAACATAGGACTAACTGACAGTCGAGAATAAAGAGCATAACTCTGCACAAGAAGTGAAATTTCATTATATGTCTCGTCGGGACAAGGATCGAGTGATTGCAATAGCACAGAGATGGAAATTCCGACAGTAACGCAGTTTTGGTTCTTTTTAAGCAAATACATACATGGGAAAACTGGGAGATCAACTTTTAGAGTTCTCCCTCACAAGTAAATCAGCATCACCAGAAAACATCTCCTGGGTACGAATTTCTACCAGCCATTTACCAAGTTACCACTTATCACCTCCTCACCATATACCAATATTTTACCTTCAACAACACATCAAATACTGTAAATGATTAAGAAACATAAACCTAATTAGATGAAGCTCTTACCACTTAAAATCACTTCACTGTGTCTGGCCAACCATTTTCTGGGACGTTTTATACCTAACCTTCTTCATAGCTAGGTGTTATCTTTATTTCCTGGAGACTTGATTATCATCATCATTTAACGCGTTTAACTCTACTTAATTAACTAGTTATTGTCAAGAGTAGTGCGTGAATGTTAGCTGATTGATGACACGAGTTTCAAGGTTATTGATTAAGCGAGGGTCATTAAGGTTTCATGTAACATGTTCAGTCAAGAATAATTTGATTTCTAAAGTTGGGATTAAAGTAAACTCTCAGCAAATATTCACTGAGACACACATAACTCATGGTGAATAAATTCTCATTAAACGTCAACTACTGTCGTGAGTTACCAGTGGTGGGGTGACAGCCTCTCGCTAGCGCCCTCAACATCAACCTCATGACACAGCTTACTGATGCCAAGACTGTCCTCCGTGTATAACTAATAATGGTTTTTCCAAGTTTAACTACAGCATCACCAGGTATCTCACTACACGAGACACCACCACACTGCATCATCACCATCACCACCACACTGCGTCATCACCATCACCACCACACTGCATCATCACCATCACCACCACACTGCATCATCACCATTACCACCACACTGCGTCATCACCATCACCACCACACTGCGTCATCACCATCACCACCACACTGCGTCATCACCATCACCACCACACTGCATCATCACCATCACCACCACACTGCATCATCACCATCACCACCACACTGCGTCATCACCATCACCACCACACTGCGTCATCACCATCACCACCACACTGCATCATCACCATCACCACCACACTGCATCATCACCATCACCACCACACTGCATCATCACCATCACCACCACACTGCATCATCACCATCACCACCACACTGCGTCATCACCATCACCACCACACTGCATCATCACCATCACCACCACACTGCATCATCACCATCACCACCACACTGCATCATCACCATCACCACCACACTGCGTCATCACCATCACCACCACACTGCGTCATCACCATCACCACCACACTGCGTCATCACCATCACCACCACACTGCATCATCACCATCACCACCACACTGCATCATCACCATCACCACCACACTGCATCATCACCATCACCACCACACTGCGTCATCACCATCACCACCACACTGCGTCATCACCATCACCACCACACTGCATCATCACCATCACCACCACACTGCGTCATCACCATCACCACCACACTGCATCATCACCATCACCACCACACTGCATCATCACCATCACCACCACACTGCGTCATCACCATCACCACCACACTGCGTCATCACCATCACCACCACACTGCGTCATCACCATCACCACCACACTGCATCATCACCATCACCACCACACTGCGTCATCACCATCACCATTCCACCGCTAGACCTGTCACACCATTCCTGTTTTGTCGCTAATATTCCTCTTTAAAAAATATAAGAAATTAAGAAAACAAATTTACAATGATATTTTCCAATCAATAACCTGTAGTTCATAATATTTTACAATCAATAACCTGTAGTTCATAATATTTTACAATCAATAACCTGTAGTTCATAATATTTTACAATCAATAACCTGTAGTTCATAATATTTTACAATCAATAACCTGTAGTTCATAATATTTTACAATCAATAACCTGTAGTTCATAATATTTTACAATCAATAACCTGTAGTTCATAATATTTTACAATCAATAACCTGTAGTTCATAATATTTAATTTTATTTTTCGTGTTTTTATTGTCATGACATCAGTAAGTTGTTTCATGAGGTTGATGTTGACATCACTAGCGAGAGGATGTCACCCCACCACTGGTAAGTCACGACGTTAGTAGACTTTTCAACAGAATTTATGTCGTGCCGAATAGGTAAAATTGGTCAGTTAGCAAGAACTCATTTGAAATTAAGTCCTTTCTAAATTTTCTTTTATACTTTTAAAGATATATTTTTTAATTTATGTTAATGTAAAAATTAATAATTTTGTACCAAAAGCACCTTAGAAAACTTACCTAACCGTATTATAACAAGCGTAATTTAATTTAGCTTAATCGAGCTAAATATACTTTAGATAAGTTTACAATAATTTAATAATAAACAAACACAATGATATATATATTTTTCGTTAGGTTCAGAATGATTTTAGCGAAATTATTGCATACACAAATTTTCGCTTGCATTATTCGGCAAGAAGAGCGTTACTATTTAAGCCAAAATCTCAAGTTTTACGTATACTTATACGTTTCTTAAATTGTAATAGTGTGCATAACTTTCAGTGTTATGACTTGAGCAGTGACGAGATTTTGATATAAATTTCTGTTTAGCTAAGCTGGAATACCTGTGATGGCGGAGACACTGTACGAGTCACGAGTTTAGCGGCTCCCATGAATATATAATAATGACGTGTATAAGGAATAAAATGTCAGCGAGACAAGTTCTTCCTGCTTCCTCCCTCACTTTCAGAAAACAAGTTTTTTTTCTGTTTATTTGGTTAACGGGCAAACTGAAGGAGGTTGTTGCTGTGTTAACAACTGGTCGGTGTGGGATGCCAAGTGTCATGTTTTTATATGCTAGCCAGCAAAACCACTTTGTCAGTAAGACTCGGTTTCGTTCCTCTCGTTAGTAAAGTGTGAGAGGAGCGTTAACCGGCTACTGACGCTTGTTTTTATAAAACAAGTTTTTGCATAAACCAAATGAAGACATGAGGTGAAGTCCGTGTCAAGGTCGTCCTCTCGCTTCTCGCTGTTGCATCTTCCCTTGTTCCCATCTCTTTTATGTTATAGTAATTTTAGCTATTTATTTTGTTTGAAATTTACTTTGAATTCTTTTCTCTGGCACATGAAAGAATAATTTACACGATTTAAAACCAGTTTTTCTGTGCATGAAGCCTGGAAAACTGCAGCTGCAGCTCCGGACCAGAATGAATTGTGAACATTTTATTGCAAAGCTGTGTGTGGAAGCTGCATTACATATTGTATTGCCTGACATATTGTCTCGTTTTAATCTCCCCGCTTTCTAAGATGAGCTGCTGTATGAATCACTGTAGAAATCTACATAAAAACTCTAAATGGTGCTTGACTTACTGATCATTTCCAAACATTTCTGACTTCATTAACAAGTGTTTCTTACAAGGGTAAGTAAGTTTATTCAGGTATACACAAATACAGTTACATAGATTATCATACATAGCAGCATATGTGTAGAGAACCTGGGATAACCCAAAAAAAAGTCAGATATAGTGACTTATTTCCATTGGGATCTATTTAATACATTATTATAATGTAAGGGAGATAAATCTTATTATTATACTATAAAGGATATATACAAGGAATAAGGTAAAAAGAGTTATTTACACTTACATGGGTGTTAACTAAAAAAATAAAAAAAATCATTCTCCTCCCTTTCTGTAGCTACATTCATCAGACACCTTCTGGCACTCTTCTTGAACTGGTTCATGCTATGACTGGCTTTGACATGTGCAGGCAGTCTGTTCCATTCCTTTATTACTGTACAATAAAAGGTGTTTGAAGCCTGGCCACTGACTGTGGCTACTACAAAGTTGTGCTCTCTCCCTCAAGTAATATGATTACTTCGGTTCCCAGCCTTGACAAAACTGGTAGCAAGGGAGGTGATGCTTTAAACACTGCATTACAAGCTTACATCGAGCATTAAAATTGTCTCTTATCATACTGCTCGAGATGTTCTATTATCATATTACACCACATATTGATATAGGACATAATATGACATAGTACATAATATTAATGTCTGGCGACATATGGCCACGAACTATGTCCTTGCTGTCACCTGCAGTAACGTCAACGTGGCGAATATAGCAATCATATCCACAAAAGAATTCCCCAGAAACAACCCTTCTCTCTGTCTCTCTCTGTCTCTGTCTCTCTGTCTCTCTCTGTCTCTCTCTGTCTCTCTCTGTCTCTGTCTCTCTGTCTCTCTGTCTGTCTGTCTGTCTGTCTGTCTGTCTCTCTCTCTCTCTCTCTCTCTCTCTCTCTCTCTCTCTCTCTCTCTCTCTCTCTCTCTCTCTCTCTCTCTCTCTCTCTCTCTCTCTATATATATATATATATATATATATATATATATATATATATATATATATATATATATATATGCAATCAGATCACAGTAAACAGGTGATATCAGAATATGCAAAACAACCACTGTGAAAGAATAATGAAATTTCAAGCGCTTTCGTTACTTCTCACATGTGAGAAGTCACGAAAGCGCTTGAAATTTTACTCTTCTTTCACAGTGGTTGTTTTGTATATTCTGATATCACCTGTTTACTGTGATCTGATTGCATATGTAATCCGGATAGCTTTAAAAATGGGGTTAGACAAGTACATAATTGGGAATAATTAGGTGAGAGTTGGACATTAATAACATGAGTCAGTAGATCTACTGTATTGCTTCATGTCACATTGTCGTTACGTACATGACTCAGTAAATAAAGAAGAGAATGATACTTAAGAGAGTGACTCCTGCATGTCTGTGCACAGTGCATGGAGATTATGCAAGCACTATGCAGCGCATGCACTACGTATGCATTATGCATACAGTCATGGCCGGTTTAATAATTCTGAACACAACCATGAGAGCCTCACTGATCACTGAGACTATCATGTGAGCCTCACTGATCTCTGAGACTATCATGTGAGCCTCACTGATCTCTGAGACTATCATGTGAGCCTCACTGATCTCTGAGACTATCATGTGAGCCTCACTGATCTCTGAGACTATCATGTGAGCCTCACTGATCTCTGAGACTATCATGTGAGCCTCACTGATCTCTGAGACTATCATGTGAGCCTCACTGATCTCTGAGACTATCATGTGAGCCTCACTGATCTCCGAGACTATCATGTGAGCCTCACTGATCTCTGAGACTATCATGTGAGCCTCACTGATCTCCGAGACTATCATGTGAGCCTCACTGATCTCTGAGACTATCATGTGAGCCTCACTGATCTCTAAGACTATCATGTGAGCCTGACTGATCTCCGAGACTATCATGTGAGCCTCACTGATCTCTAAGATTATCATGTGAGCCTCACTGATCTCTAAGACTATCATGTGAGCCTCACTGATCTCCAAAACATTCACAATGGATGGTTTTCCGTGTGTTGGAAACTATCCTGGGACAAGAGTGACAAGAGTTGTTTATCAAACAAGACAAACTCTCTGTATCTTCTGCTGTAATTTAACGATAATCAAACTGGATATGATCAATTACATTTCACTTCTATGAAACTTTAATAAATCAAATTAGATCGACCTTGCCAGTGTAAGGTAGTATTAAACTGCAAGTGTATGTATGTATATGTATATACAAACACTGATCTCTGGCTGAAGGAGACTCGAACCTACGAACCTTGGAACAAGGTACGCAGTGCTATACCATTCTCACCACACTGGACCAATGGTATAGTACTGCGTACCTCGTTCCAAGGTTCGTAGGTTCGAGTTTCCTTCAGCCAGAGATTAGTGTTTGTGTATATTTTGTCTGCTCTTGCGAATTCCTTGTGTGTATATATATATATATATATATATATATATATATATATATATATATATATATAATTATATATATATATATATATATATATATATATATATATATATATATATATATATATATATATATATATATATATATATATATATATATATATATATATATATATATATATATATATATATATATATATATATATATATATATATATATATATATATATATATATATATATTGGACCGTGGTCCAAGCTTTTCGCAGGTATAATGCTATAACAAGTCAGCTACAGAACTTGCAATAGAACGAGTTAAGAACAAGTACAACACCGACATGGTTGCATTAACGGCACCAACTGTGACCCAACTCTTTTATCCCATAACCCAGAAGCTTTAATAATGCATTTGTTCTCATACTTCTGAAAACCATACAGTCCTTAAACTCAAGCGGTAACGGAGGATTGTCACTGTATAAACACACCCACCTACCTTCTTAGAGAGGAAACACTAAGACTGAGACGAAGACTAATACCTGTAAATAAAAGGTAAAAAATAACGACTAATAAATAGTCGAATTATTGTAATGACAAAAAACAAACTGAAAGCAAGTCTGATGCTACAAACTATATGGCTAGATCTACCAGTTTTTATACTAGGTAGGTTAGTTTCTTGAACGTCTGGTTGTTTGTCACTCTTATATGTGTGACTGACGCTCCAGGTGTCTCTTTCATTCCAGCACAAGACGATGCCTTAGGAAAAAATGTTATGTACATGAAAATGGTGCGTAACCGATCGTGTGTGCGCGCACACACACATACATATACGCACACACACACACACACACATACACACACACACACACGCATACACATACACAGCAGCGAGTCATGGTACTTGGCGAGGTGTCAGAGTGGGCACCTGTGACCAGCGGGGTCCCACAGGGGTCAGTCCTAGGACCAGTGCTGTTTCTGGTATTTGTGAACGACATGACGGAAGGAATAGACTCCGAAGTGTCCCTGTTTGCAGATGACGCGAAGTTGATGAGAAGAATTTATTCGATCGAAGACCAGGCAAAACTACAAAGGGATCTGGACAGGCTGCAGACCTGGTCCAGCAATTGGCTCCTGGAGTTCAACCCCACCAAGTGCAAAGTCATGAAGATTGGGGAAGGGCAAAGAAGACCGCAGACGGAGTACAGTCTAGGGGGCCAAAGACTACAAACCTCACTCAAGGAAAAATATCTTGGGGTGAGTATAACACCAGGCACATCTCTTGAAGCGCACATCAACCAAATAACCGCTGCAGCATATGGGCGCCTAGCAAACCTCAGAACAGCATTCCGACATCTTAATAAGGAATCGTTCAGGACCCTGTACACCGTGTACGTTAGGCCCATATTGGAGTATGCAGCACCAGTTTGGAACCCACACCTAGCCAAGCACGTAAAGAAACTAGAGAAAGTGCAAAGGTTTGCAACAAGACTAGTCCCAGAGCTAAGGGGTATGTCCTACGAGAAGAGATTAAAGGAAATCGACCTAACGACACTGGAGGACAGGAGAAATAGGGGGGACATGATAACGACATACAAAATACTGAGAGGAATTGACAGGGTGGACAAAGACAGGATGTTCCAGAGATGGGACACAGCAACAAGGGGGACACAGTTGGAAGTTGAAGACACAGATGAATCACAGGGATGTTAGGAAGTATTTCTTCAGCCACAGAGTAGTAAGGAAGTGGAATAGTTTTGAGAGGCGTTATAGTGGAGGCAGGATACATACATAGCTTTAAGCAAAGGTATGATAAAGGTCACGGTTCAGGGAGAGTGACTTAGTAGCGACCAGTGAAGAGGCGGGGCCAGGAGCTATGACTCGACCCCTGCAACCTCAACTAGGTGAGTACACACACACACACACACATATTCTCACACGTACGCTAGCACGTACACTCACCCACATTTACTCATATACTCACACTTATACGTGCACTCACACGCACGTACTCATACACTCACACTTACACGTACACTCATATGTACTCATACACTCCCACACGTACACTCACAGTGAGAGTGTACGTGTACATATATGACAATGTGAGTGTACGTATGTACGTATAAGTATGGGGAGTATGGTAACGACCTTCACAGTATACACAAGAAATATACAATGTAACACTGGAAGCCACAGTCTTCCCAGATGTGTTGTACCTGGCCAGATATGTTTCGCCTGGCCAATCTCATCACATATATAGGACACAAGCCATGGCCACTACTCTCTCTCCGTTCTTATTTCGTGTTCCTGACTCTTTCTTACAATACTAGATGAAACTGTTTTGCCTGACTTTCTGCAGAGAATTTCAGTTTCCCATGGCTGTCAGTGATATATATATATATATATATATATATATATATATATATATATATATATATATATATATATATATATATATATATATATATATATATATATATATATATATATATATATATATATATTGGGAGTGGACGTGTCAGCGGATGGGTCTATGAAAGATGAGATGAATCATAGAATTGATGAGGGGAAAAGGGTGAGTGGTGCACTTAGGAGTCTGTGGAGACAAAGAACTTTGCCCTTGGAAGCAAAGAGGGGTATGTATGAGAGTGTAGTTTTACCAACCCTCTTGTATGGGTGTGAAGCATGGGTGATGAATGTTGCAGCGAGGAGAAGGCTGGAGGCAGTGGAGATGTCATGTCCGAGGGCAATGTGTGGCGTGAATATAATGCAGAGAATTCGTAGTTTGGAAGCTAGGAGGAGGTGCGGGATTGCCAAAACTGTTGTCCAGAGGGCTGAGGAAGGGTTGTTGAGGTGGTTCGGACATGTAGAGAGAATGGAGTGAAACAGAAAGACTTCAAGAGTGTATTACTCTGTAGTGGAAGGAAGGCGGGGTAGGGGTCGGTCTAGGAAAGGTTGGAGGGAGGGGGTAAAGGAAGTTTTGTGTGCGAGGGGCTTGGACTTCCAGCGGGCATGCGTGAGCGTGTTTGATAGGAGTGAATGGAGACAAATGCTTTTTAATACTTGACGTGCTGTTGGAGTGTGAGCAAAGTAACATTTATGAAGGGATTCAGGGAAACCGGCAGGCCGGACTTGAGTCCTGGAGATGGGAAGTACAGTGCCTGCACTCTGAAGGAGGGGTGTTAATGTTGCAGTTTAAAAACTGTAGTGTAAAGCACCCTTCTGGCAAGACAGTGATGGAGTGAATGATGGTGAAAGTTTTTCTTTCTCGGGCCACCCTGCCTTGGTGGGTGACGGTCAGTGTGATAATATATATATATATATATATATATATATATATATATATATATATATATATATATATATATATATATATATATATATATATATATATATATATATATATATATATATATATATATATATATATATATATATATATATATATATACTGAAACCCAATGACGGGATATAAGTGATGCATCGTCATATTTATTAATCAGTCAGAGGTACGCAAGATACTTTAAAAAGGTGATAATTTAAAGTGATAATAACTTAAAGATAATAATTTAGAGATAGCAACTGAGAGATGATTATTTAGAGATGGTAATTTAGAGATAATTTAGATATAATTTATAGAGATAATACTCTAAAGTGGTAATAATCATTAAAATACAGGGACTCCCTAAAAGGTCAACAACAGTCTCTCTCTCTCAGGGCTTAAAATATTTTCTGTGACTCACAATTTTGAGAGGAATATTTAGACAACATTGGGTTTCATCCTGAACCATTATCAAGCCGAGACTTGCTAATAGTCCACGACGGATCGAAATGTCGTCTTAAGCTTCCTCTCAGAACTGTGGGTTGTGAACTGTTGAAGTCAAGCTACCGCGATTTTTATTCTTAAAGTTCTGTAGTGTTTTGCTAACTCATGTAAGTAAATTAAGCTCAGTATATGTGCTGACGATCAAGTAAACTATTATTCAGTATTCAGAGTGAGAAATCTGATTTTCTTATTAATATACGGATGGACTTTTATTAATCTTTGTTAGGAATTGATAAAAATTCTCATTCATCATGTGACCAAGAATACTCAATGGCTGCTGTAAAGACGAGGACAAGTATACGAGTAAGTTAAAACATGTCTTGTTTCACTGAGGAACTGATCAACAGTGGGAAACATATTACATATATGAAGAATTATATTGCTCTGGTATTAATCTGTCCTTTGACAGATATGAAATTGCTAAGTTAAAACGACTTACAGATTGAAGTAAATAATGGGAAAACCAGAGCCTGAGACATTTAGGAAGTTATTGTGCAGACGTGACTTGAAACAAGAGTTACAGGCACATTCGTTAAGATGTTATAAGTGTGTCACAAGAACATAAGCCAGCAGTGCAGCAAGCTTGCTGGCTTACATAAAGAATGTGCTACTCGCATCCATTTATTCCCACGCATGGCTGTAAGGACATTACTGCATGAAGTATCTATCCTATATAGATCAACTAAGTGTATGTATGTACTTATTCCTTCATCCATACTATCCATATCAATATATCTTCTACGTTGTTCATTCTGATATACTTTTAATCCTACTTTTAATTAAAACAACTCATAATGGCCTTTTAAACGTCAGTACCTGGTGGGTTATTCCACTCACCTAGAGCTCTGCTGTCAAATGTCTGCTTTCCTTTAAATTTCTAGATATAAATTGATCTAAATTCCGCAAAGTAGAGCCAGGAAATATATAAAGATTACACACACGCAGCGTATATAAAATTTTATTGGAGAGACTTTTTTCTCCTGGCAGGGACTGTTTTACAGTAACAGAGAAGATATAACATCGGAGAATATGTAGTGAAAGGAAGGTCAGATGTGTTACATCAGGTGTAGTACATTAACATAAGAAGCTTAGCATAGTTTTCGGGGCTCATTGAACATCCTTCACTGTATGTTTTACACTGTATTTTTATCCGTTCTGTAGTAAGGAGACCAGAACTGAGCAACATAATCAAAACAAAGCCTTACCAAAAGGTACGTAAAGTTTAAGTATAACCAAAGCAGTTTTTAATATGAAGCCAAACATTCACTTACATTGGCTTTAAGTTTCTGCTGACCAGAACTCTTCAGTTTTCTGTCACATTTAGTTTGATTAAGATCTACATTATTTAGTGTATTCATGGCATATTCTTTTCACAGGATTTGAACATTTCATTGATTCACATTAAAATGCGTCTGTTACTTTTCTGACCACAACATCAACCTATCATGGTCATCCTGTACCTTTCTACGATCTTCATTAGGAATCATTTGAGGACCTATTTTCATTATCTCCTCATTTATGTAGACTGTGAACAAGGTTCTAATACTGAACCCTCATGAACACCACTTAAACGGTCTCCATTCTGATTTCTCCCTATTTATTCACATTCTCTGTTGCCTACTAATTAACCATACCGGGAACCAGAAGATAATTTCTTCTTCTATACCGTGTGCTGCTACTTTTTCATCATCTCCTGTGGGTAACTTTATCAAAGACCTTGTTGAAGTTCATATACACAATACTGTATTCTTTATCATGATCTATCGCCTCTAATACGTTAGTGAATAAGATTAGGAATTTCGTAAGAACAACCCTTTGGAATACTGTGCTTACATTCAGTGATCAGATTTTTATCTTTCAATGTTTCTTCAAATTGCATCAGGAATTGTTTATTTTATAAACTCGCCCATAATTAAGGTTAAATTGATAGTTCCTGAGCATTAAATTACAAACCAGTCTCCTGTTTCGTAGTTGTTTATCACCTTTGCCATTTCCTATTTATCATGTACAATACCTGTTTGTAGCGAATTACTGAAAAAACTACTGAATGGTTCGTTCTTATAGTCTCTTAGAGACCTTGAAAACAACCTAAATCGAGTAATTTATTTGGTTTTAATCTATTTGTCAGAGACGCTCTGACATGACATAATTTATTTTCGTCCTGGCCTATATAATGATTTCTGGAACTTCGTTTGTATTCTTTTTCTTAACAGTAAACTGACCTGAGTAACATTTAAGTGGATATATTTTTCCTAGTCATATTTCTGTATACTAGAAATAAGCCCTTTGGCTTCTTCTGTGGTTTCATTATAACATATATTTCATAATATCTTCTAGATTTTCTTATTCCTTTTTCCACTACTTAGGTTGGATATATATTAAATATATTTGATTCGCCTTTAAATACCAATCTTTTTACTTAAGAGTTATGTAAGTATAACATCTATCAATTCAACTGCTAACACTAATTTATCTAATTTCTCTATTGGTAATAAATGCGACTCCAGCAACTTGTATAAAACTTTGGAAGTTGATGTTGTCAACCATCTTCACCGTCTTGCTTCTTATTATAATCTCTAGTCAAGACTATTTTTAGAAAGTCGCTAGTGGCTAGATTCTCAGTGAATTTGTCCCGGTCAACTGAAGGTTATGGTAGGACAAGGAGGTTTATAGTAAGTCGTGGAGTGTTATGGTATGCTGTGGAGGATCATTGTAGGTTGTGTAGTGTCAAGGTATGCTGTGGAGGATCATTGTAGGTTGTGTACTGTCAAGGTATGCTGTGGAGGATCATTGTAGGTTGTGTAGTGTCAAGGTATGCTGTGGAGGATCATTGTAGATTGTGTAGTGTCAAGGTATGCCGTGGAGGATCATTGTAGGTTGTGTAGTGTCAAGGTATGCTGTGGAGGATCATTGTAGGTTGTGTAGTGTCAAGGTATGCTGTGGAGGATCATTGTAGGTTGTGTAGTGTCAAGGTATGCTGTGGAGGATCATTGTAGGTTGTGCAGTGTCAAGGTATGCTGTGAGGGATCATTGTAGGTTGTGTAGTGTCAAGGTATGCTGCGGAGGATCATTGTAGGTTGTGTAGTGTCAAGGTATGCTGTGGAGGATCATTGTAGGTTGTGTAGTGTCAAGGTATGCTGTGGAGGATCATTGTAGGTTGTGTAGTGTCAAGGTATGCTGTGAGGGATCATTGTAGGTTGTGTAGTGTCAAGGTATGCTGTGAGGGATCATTGTAGGTTGTGTAGTGTCAAGGTATGCTGTGGAGGATCATTGTAGGTTGTGTAGTGTCAAGGTATGCTGTGGAGGATCATTGTAGGTTGTGTAGTGTCAAGGTATGTTGAGGGATCATTGTAGGTTGTGTAGTGTCAAGGTATGCTGTGGAGGATCATTGTAGGTTGTGTAGTGTCAAGGTATGTTATGAGGGATCATTGTAGGTTGTGTAGTGTCAAGGTATGCTGTGGAGGATCATTGTAGGTCGTGGAGTGTCAAGGTATGCTGTGGAGGATCATTGTAGGTCGTGGAGTGTCAAGGTATGCTGTGGAGGATCATTGTAGGTCGTGGAGTGTCAAGGTATGCTGTGGAGGATCATTGTAGGTTGTGTAGTGTCAAGGTATGCTGTGGAGGATCATTGTAGGTTGTGTAGTGTCAAGGTATGCTGTGGAGGATCATTGTAGGTTGTGTAGTGTCAAGGTATGCTGTGGAGGATCATTGTAGGTTGTGTAGTGTCAAGGTATGCTGTGGAGGATCATTGTAGGTCGTGGAGTGTCAAGGTATGCTGTGGAGGATCATTGTAGGTTGTGTAATGTCAAGGTATGCTGTGGAGGATCATTGTAGGTTGTGTAGTGTCAAGGTATGCTGTGGAGGATCATTGTAGGTTGTGTAGTGTCAAGGTATGCTGTGGAGGATCATTGTAGGTTGTGTAGTGTCAAGTTATGCTGTGGAGGATCATTGTAGGTTGTGTAGTGTCAAGGTATGCTGTGGAGGATCATTGTAGGTTGTGTAGTGTCAAGGTATGCTGTGGAGGATCATTGTAGGTCGTGGAGTGTCAAGGTATGCTGTGGAGGATCATTGTAGGTCGTGGAGTGTCAAGGTATGCTGTGGAGGATCATTGTAGGTCGTGGAGTGTCAAGGTATGCTGTGGAGGATCATTGTAGGTCGTGGAGTGTCAAGGTATGCTGTGGAGGATCATTGTAGGTCGTGGTGTGTCAAGGTATGCTGTGGAGGATCATTGTAGGTTGTGTAGTGTCAAGGTATGCTGTGGAGGATCATTGTAGGTTGTGTAGTGTCAAGGTATGCTGTGGAGGAACATTGTAGGTCGTGGAGTGTCAAGGTATGCTGTGGAGGATCATTGTAGGTCGTGTAGTGTCAAGGTATGCTGTGGAGGATCATTGTAGGTCGTGGAATGTCAAGGTATGCTGTGGAGGATCATTGTAGGTTGTGTAGTGTCAAGGTATGCTGTGGAGGATCATTGTAGGTTGTGTAGTGTCAAGGTATGCTGTGGAGGATCATTGTAGGTCGTGGAGTGTCAAGGTATGCTGTGGAGGATCATTGTAGGTCGTGGAGTGTCAAGGTATGCTGTGGAGGATCATTGTAGGTCGTGGAGTGTCAAGGTATGCTGTGGAGGATCATTGTAGGTCGTGGAGTGTCAAGGTATGCTGTGGAGGATCATTGTAGGTCGTGGAGTGTCAAGGTATGCTGTGGAGGATCATTGTAGGTCGTGGAGTGTCAAGGTATGCTGTGGAGGGTTATGGTTGACAGTGCCGGACTAATCAAAGCCAGGAAAGGGGATACATAATGCTGTGATTTTTATATAGTAAACTGTGTCAAGGTCAACCTAGCATAACCCAGTAAAGTCATACAGTGTCACGTGTTTCCGGTGGCGAGGCAGGCACTGGCACCCACATAATGTAAACATTCCATGAAAAGCACAACGAAATTAGCTTACATAATTATAATTTTAACAGGAGGGAAAGACTAACAGATTTTCGTACAATTATTGTAGCCTTTTTTCATCGCTGACATACATTACTACTCACGAAATCGTCATAGCACGATTGCCCAAAAAATCACCATACAGGTGAGACTCGAACTCACGGCAGGTGAGTCTCAGGACTCACTTTCCTGGGTTCAAGCCCAACTTGTTCCGTGATATGACGTACATTGTTATAAATGTCCCTCAAAAACTTCTCATCTTCTCACCTGCCTAAAATAATTTTTTTTTTTACAAGTTTTTATTGACGCAAAGAATTAAAAAGTATTTTGTCAGTTATCCTGGAAGACAATGTTATTTATTGCTGTCTCAAAAATAGATTTTTTCCCGATTATCTTATTGCAGTAAAATTTCCATTAGGCAGGATACAATATCTCTGTACACGTGTATAAAAAATAAATCAGTCTTAAATAAGTTTTATTAACATGTTTATAATAAATACAAAAATATAATGTTTCATTTTTACGTCACATAATTTTGTCTGATGTCGTGGGTGAGTTGCGTGAGGGAGTTGAGGAACATACACAGTAATGATGGTGACTGGCTTCAAGTGTGCACGCCTCCAACTCGTGTATAAGAGGTATATACATATAAATATACACAATATATACAATGGCAGGGGTTCAGGTACGTCAGTGTCCATAGTCACAGAGAGAGAGAGAGAGATCTGTCATTTCAGTACAGCCTTCAACACAGGAGGGATGTTGGCGGCCTTACTGTTATGTACAAGGCCAGTACTGTCAAGGTTCCACACTTGGTTCCACTCCGAGGACAGCGAGAAATGAGCTTCTACGCAGCAAGACGGACAACAAACAGCAACTACACTCTGTACCGTTCTTCGGAGCATAGCTTCTTCTGAGATCATTTATTTGTAGGATGACTCGTGTCAGTTGATCATATGAAATCGCTGACCTGCAGATGCCTCCAAATTCATCCTGTTCACTATTTGTATATTTCATAAAAATAAAAAGGCTTTCAATTGAGTTGATGTAGATAACAGCTCTTAACTTGTTAACAAAATTAAGAACCTTTAGGCTAACCTTGCAAAACCCTGTGCAAAAAAGGAGAGAGTGAGAGAGAGAGAGTGTGTGTGTGTGAGAGAGAGAGAGAGAGAGAGAGAGAGAGAGAGAGAGAGAGAGTGAGTGATAAATAAAAATATATGATAGTTTGGTTTGTCACTGAAACCTTTGTTTCAACTGACTAATAAAGATCTCTCGTGATCTCTCTATAATAGTCATTTGTTTTGCGCGTCTATTTTCTAGTCGTCTCATGGACTGTGTTAGTCTCCCTCTGGAAGGTCCAGCCCTCAGGGGAACTAACAATAATATAGCAAATAAATAATATATAAATAATATAGAGGTATAGACAATGGGAGATCATTGGTCTCCAGTGCCGTTGCTAACAGAGTCCAATGCCCGCTAGTTATCATACTTGGTGATGGCATCATGGACCATGGCCGCAAGGCGCTGTACCACTGGGGCATCAAAAAGGGCTCTGGCAGAGCTGGCGTAGCTACTGTAGGTATCGTAGGGTTCCGGAGTCTCCATGTGGTAGTAACCAGTGGGTGCAGGAGTAGCAGGAGCTTCCTCAAAGCCGAATAAAGGCTTCAGATCTCCCTCCTTCAGGAGCCCATAAACTATAGGAAAGTACAATGAAGAATCAGTGTTAACAGTCAAACATAGTGTCTAAATATCAGGTGATATATCAATCATAAAATATTAATATATATTTATATATATATATATATATATATATATATATATATATATATATATATATATATATATATATATATATATATATATATATATACATATATATATATATATATATATATATATATATATATATATATATATATATATATATATATATATATATATATATAAATAAAGAAAATGCTTTATTGTTTTACTTACCGACCATAAGAGCGAGACCAATAATAGCCAAGACAAAGTTGATAATTTCAAGGGGCTTACGGATCCAATTTAGGATAGCAATCTTGATTTCATTAATGAAGCCGATGACACCTAATAAGGTCGGAAGGGCCAAAGTGTTTATTATGGCTTCCAGAGCAACCCAGATGTTGCCTAATAATGGCAGGAGCTTGGCGAGGGAGGTTCCTTCAAGAAGTGGAGCAAGTAATTTAAGAATATCTTTGACAATGGTACCCAGCGTCTGCAAGATAAAGCATAACGTACATTACGAGGTCTGCGGTATTAAAAGTAAATATTTATGAAATATTAAATAACAGTAATTAATAAAATAATATATATATATATATATATATATATATATATATATATATATATATATATATATATATATATATATATATATATATATATATATATATATATATATGTATATATATATATGTCGTGCTGAATAGGCAGAACTTGCGATCTTGGCTTAAATAGCAACGCTCATCTTGCCATATAAGACAAGTGAAAATTTGTGTATGCAATAATTTCGCCAAAATCATTCTGAACCTAACTAAAAAAATATATTTCACTGTGTTTGTTTAATATTAATTTATTGTAAAAAAAACTAAAATATATTTAGTTGGGTTAGGCTAAAATAAATTGTTCTTGTTATAATAAGGTTAGGTAAGTTTTCTAAGATTCTTTTGGTGCAAAATTATAAATTTTTACATCAACATTAATGAAAAAAGTATATCTTTAAATGTATAAGAGAAAATTTTAGAAATGACTTAACTTTAAATGAGTTCTTGCTAATTGACCGGTTTTACATATTCAGCACGACATATATATATACATATATATATATATATATATATATATATATATATATATATATATATATATATATATATATATTATATATATATATATATATATATATATATATATATATATATACTATATATATATATATATATGTATATATATATATATATATATATATATATATATATATATATATATATATTATATATATATATATATATATATATATATATATATATATATATATATATATATATATATATATATATATATATATATATATATATACAAAACAACCAGTGTGAAAAAATAATGAAATTCCAAGCGCTTTCGTGACTCCTCACATTATCAAGGAACAATAAAAGTAATACATCAAAGGAAGGCATATAAAGAGTCTAGACCACACCTCACCATCATATCCCACAACAAAGCAACACCTGACGCGCGACTCATAAGAACGAAAACACTGCAGCAGGCCCGCTGGCCCAACTAGACAGGTCCTTCACGCAACCCACAAACAAACTATTCTACCCAAGAATTAAGATTTATTATTTGTCCAGTGTATTATAAAATTCTTCCCAAATTCTGTTAATTATAGATGGATATAATTTATATAAACCAAAGGAAATATTCATATTATTTTCAAAACTGTTTTTTATGCAACAAGATTCAATTATATTCCTGTCGACCATGGACTTGCTTGATACAACTTTCTCAACTTTTTGAAAATCAATTTGATGATTGAAATCTCTCAAATGAATAAATAGAGCATTGGAATCTTGTCCAGTTCTAATGCTATATTTATGTTGTCTTAATCTTAGTTCGAGACTTTTACCAGTTTGACCTTAATAAACTTTATCGCAAATTTTACAAGGAATCTTATAGACACATCCGTCAGCTAATTGACCAGTTTTACATATTCGGCACGACATATATATATATATATCTTTATATATATTTATATATACATATATATATATATATATATATATATATATATATATATATATATATATATATATGTATATATATATGTGCAATAAGATCACAGTAAACAGGTGATTTCAGAATATGCAAAACAACCACTCTGAAAGAATAGAGAAATTCCAAGCGCTTTCGTGACTACTCACATTATCAAGGAACTATGAAAGTAAAGCATCCAAGAAAGCTATATAAGGGGTCTGGCCAACACCTCACTATCAGATCCCACAACGGGTAAACACCTGACGCGCGCCGGCCCAACTGGACAGGTCCTTTGCACAACTCACCAACAAACTATTCTACCCAAGAAAATTTAAAAATTATTATTTGTCCAGTGTATTATTAAATTCTTCCCAAATTCTATTAATTATAAATGGATCTAATTTATATAAACCAAAGGAAATATTCATATTATTGTCAAAACTGCTTTTTATGAAACAAGATTCAATTATATTCCTGTCGACCATGGACTTGCTTGATACTACTTTCTCAACTTTTTGAAAATCAATTGGATGGTTAAAATCTCTTACATGAATAAATAGAGCATTGGAATCTTGTCCAGTTCTAATGCTATATTTATGTTGTTTTAATCTTAGTTCGAGATTTTTCCCAGTTTGACCGTAATAAACTTTATCGCAAATTTTACAAGGAATCTTATAGACACATCCATCAGCATTTTGGGGGGAATTCTTTATCAAAAGTTTTTTTTACTGTATCAAGATTTTTGAATACAACTTTAATATTAAAAGTCTTAAGAAGAGAAGGCATATCAACCAAGTTTTCATGGTAAGGGAGAACCAACATATTTTTAGTTGAATAAGGCTGGTTGTCCCTTTTTGGATTACAAAAAGTATTTCTAGCAACTTTAAAAGATTTATCAATTACATTTCTTGGGTATTTTAAATCATTACCTATTTCATAAATTTTGGATATTTCCTCATCTATGAACTCAGGACTACAAATTCGTAAAGCTCTCAAAAACATTGATGAGAAAACAGACAGTTTGACTCTATCTTGATGCGAGGAATAATATATATATATATATATTATATATATATATATATATATATATATATATATATATATATATATATAATGTATATATATATATATATATGTATATATATATATATATATATATATATATATATATATATATATATATATAATATATATACGTATATATAATAATAATAATAATAATAATAATAATGATAACAATAAGATCACAGTAAACAGAAAACCCACTGTGGAAAATTAGTGAAATTCCAAGCGATTTCGTGATTTCTCCCATTATATATCCTTGGATCAGCAACTCCTCCCTGTCGCCGGACACTGTGATGGATGTAGGTGTCAGCCAGAGTCGACACGCAGGTATAGCCCCATCCTAAGAGCTTGTGATTCTTCAAGTATATATGTATATATAGTTGGTTTTCTCAATTTATTAATCTCACTCCAAAAGTTTTTCTTATTCTCAGCAAAGTTTGCTGATAGCATCTTACCTACTCTCTTATTTGCTCTCCTTTTGCATTCTTTCACCACTCTCTTAACCTCTCTTTTTCTCTCCATATACTACCTCCTTGTACCGCTTCTTTGTAAAAATCTCTCATATGATACTTTTTCTATCTTACCTCATCATTCCACCAATCGCTCTTCTTCCCTCCCGCACCCACTTTCCTAGAACCACACACTTCTGCTGAACACTCTAACATTATATTTTTAAATCTACCCCATACATCTTCAACCTCGTCTTTCTTCCAATAGTTGTTTATATCTTTCCCTAACTACCTCCTGTAGTTTATAAATCTTCACCTTTCTTTTACTTGCTGATGTCCTTCTCGTTGTTTCCCATCTACCTTTTACTCTCACTGTAGCTACAAATAAAAAATGATTTGATATATCTGTGGCTCCTCTATAAACATGCACATCCTGAAATCTAACTATCAGTCTTTTATCTACTAGTACATAGTCCAACAATCTCAAATTCAAATTTAAATTCAAATTCAAAGTTTATTCTCTATAAGGATTACAATGCTGAGTTTACAGAATTTGGCTATTGTGTGGTTTACATGTAGTTAAATAATGATTACAGAGTGTACCACTAGAACACCTAGCATGGCTAGGCATTTCGGGCAGACTTAGATTAATTCTTAATTTTAAAATATTACAAATTATGAGGTAAGTTGGTATTATGGCTAAGTGACTAAATACTAGTTTGTGAGTTTAGCAATGTGAATGCTTTTGTTTTGGCACAGTACATAGTTTCAGTATTGGAGTATCACAGGATTCATTATTTTTAAGATTGAGATTAATATTTCTGTTTATGGTCAAATGGGTGAGTGAATGTAAGTGTGAACCACCAGGTGGTATTCGTGTAGTTAGTTGATGGGGTGTATCAGGGAGATAAGATGTTTTCTAATGGTAGTTTTGAAGGTGATGAATGTGTCTGCAGTTCTAGAGTTCTCAGGTAGGGTGTTCCAGATTTTAGGGCCTTTGACATACATTGAATTTTTGTAAAGGTTTAGTCGGACACGGGGAATGTCGTAGAGATGTTTGTGTCTGGTGTTATGCCTGTGGGTTCTGTCACAACTATCAAGAAAGCGTTTTAGGTCAAGGTTGATATTGGAGTTTAAGGTCCTGTAGATGTAGATTGCATAGTAGTAAGTGTGGATGTACTGAACAGGGAGTAAGTTTAGATCTATGAATGTGGGGGGGGGGGTGTTGCTAGGGATGGGATTTAGTGATTATTCTTACTGCAGCTTTTTGTTGGGTTATTAGTGGATTTAGGTGTGTTGCTGCAGTTGATCCCCAAGCACAAATAGCATAGGTGAGGTATGGACAAATAAGTGAGTGGTATAGTGTGAGAAGGGCATTTTGCGGCACGTAGTATCGTATCTTGGAGAGGATCCCAACCGTTTTGGATACTTTTTTGGTTATGTGTTGGGTATGGGTGCTGAAATTCAGGTTGTTGTCGAGGTATAGGCCTAGGAATTTGCCCTCATTATGTCTGGTAATTAGTGTTGTCGATCTTAATGTTAATTTGTGCATCTCCTGCTCTGCTACCAAACATAATATAGCAGATTTTGTCAGTGTTAAGCGTAAGTTTATTGGCTGTCATCCAAGTCGATATTTTGATCAGCTCCTCGTTAACAATGGTGTTGAGGGTGGCAAGATTAGGGTGAGAGATGACATAAGTCGTGTCGTCAGCAAAGAGAATGGGTTTCAGGTGTTGGGATACGTTCGGAAGATCATTGATGTAAATGAGGAAGAACAGGGGACCAAGGACACTTCCCTGCGGAACTCCAGTATCAAGTGGCCGTGTTGTTGATGCTGTGTCTTTAATGGTGACATACTGATACCTATTAGTAAGGTAAGATTTGAAATAAGCAAGCGCATGGCCTCTTATACCGTAATGGTCAAGTTTGTGGAGTAGGATGTCGTGGTCTACTGTGTCAAAAGCTTTTCTTAGGTCAATAAAAATTCCTAGTGGATATTCCTTATTTTTCAATGCTGTGTAAAGCAGATCTAGTATTTTTATGATTGCATCATTAGTGCTTTTATTTTTCCTGAATCCAAATTGGCAGGGGTTGAGTATGTTTTGTGCCGTTATAAATGAATATAGTCTCCTGTGCACGAGTTTCTCAAAGATTTTGGATAGCAATGGTAAGTTTGATATTGGCCTATAGTTGTTTAAGTCTGTAGGGTCACCACCTTTATGTATTGGTGTAACCCTTGCCATCTTGAGTAGTTTCGGGAAGGTGCTAGTTTCTAGTGACTTGTTAAAAGTAATGAAATAGCATGCGAAAGGACATGGGCCGCTCGCTTGTACAGTAATGGTGGGACATGAGACAGATTCCCTGAGTTATTTTTAAGTGACTTTATAATCTCGGTGACTTCCGTGGGCTCAGTTGGTGCAAGATAGAAGGAATTTGGGAAATTCCCATCTAGGTAGTCCCCGGTATGGGCATTGGTATGTGGGATTTTATTGAAGACGATGTAATCAGTCCATCACTGATTACATCGTCTTCAAGTCTCTTCTGCTTCTATCAACTTTTCTGTACTCGACTGAAGAAGCCTACTGTGTAGGCGAAATGTTTCGAAATAAAGATACCTAACTGTTGCATATGTGTCTTACCTAACAACCTGTCGGTATTTTATACCATTTTAATGTTCAATCTGTCAGACACTGCAACACAAGGGTATCTTAGTACAGACCTGCAATCAACTTCGACAACCTCTACTAGTGAGAACGGCTGGATTTGAGAGGGACCTGACCTCCCAACATCTGCGTTCTTACTTCTACTAGTGACCTACGTCTCACCTCCTGGCGCTATATAAGGCTCCATCCTGTCACTTCAACTCCATATTGTTTCAGACTATGGAACAATGCTCTTCAGACTGAGGGACTGACCACCTGGGATTTTATTGGCGAGATTAGATCCTATGGTTGAGAAGAAGTCGTTTATCTTGTTAGCTATGTCAGTGGGATGTAGTGGTGTTTCATTAGGTTTAGTTAGTGGGTCCCTAGAATCTGAGAGAGTGTTTTCCAGGTCTTTTTTTATATTTCCTCTAGTGTCTGTGAATCTACTGGAGTAGTATAGTTGTTTGGCTTTCTTTATTACTTTGGTGAGAACTGATGAATAGTGTTTAAGAATATCTTTGTGTATTAAGCCCTGTCTATATTGCTTTTCATATTGGTGTTTCTTGTTGTTAATGGATTTCAGAATGGTGCTGGTTAGCCATGGGCAACCAAGCTGTTTGTTTGTGATCTGTTTCGTTTTTATAGGACAATGTTTGTTGTATAGTCTAAGTAATTTTTTAAGAAAAATGTCTGTCCAGTCATCAATACCATTGGCCTTGGAGAATTCTGTAGGCCAGTCAACAGTATCTAGGTCAGCTGTGAACTTCCTTATTGAGGCCTCGTCATGGAGTCTAAATGAGACTTTGTTGTATTCAAGTGGTCGTTTACTAATGTTTGTCAGGAGGAAGGTAGGGTAGTGGTCTGTAGTGCTATCTGTGATTATCCCTGATTTAAGGGGGGCTAGTATATTGGTCCATATGTGGTCTATTATGGTTGCACTTGTCTCAGTGAGCCTGGTTGGTTTAGTTATTGTTGGTATGAGAAGTGTGTTGTTCATATTGTTGATGAAGTCAGTTACAGGCTGATCATCTAGTAGGCCAAGGTTGATGTTGAAGTCTCCAGCTAAGAGAAGGTGGTGCTTATTCATTTGTTTGTTTGTTATTAGTGACTTTAATTTTTCACTGAAATTTGGGTTGTTTGTGTGAGGTATCCGGTAAATGGCACCGATTGTCATAGATGTCTTAAGGTTTTTTACAGTAAAATTAGCAAAAATGTATTCCCCATATTCATCACTAAAGCAAGTGGTGCTAATACAAGATAATTGGTTAGAGTAATAGATTGCAATACCACCCCCAACTTGGTTTGGTCTGCAGTTGTGAATTGCTGTGTATCCTGGTAGAGGGTAGATATCTATTGTGTCCTGCTTAAGCCAGGTCTCAGTAAGAATAATGCAGGAGAAGGGTGTCTTTAGTGATTCAAGGAATGCCAGGAGGTCATCATAGTGTTTGCTTAAGGACCTGATGTTGTAGTTAAGTACTGATAGACTTTTAGCATTGTTTAGGATAGTGCTAGCTTGTGATGCTGTGTAATAAAGGCAGTTACTTTCCAATAGGTTTTGATTGGGTGTCAGATTATGGAGGTTTAGATCAGGGTCAACGTGATCAATCATCTTCTAGGTTTAAATTATGGTTATTTATATCCTGAGTTGTGTGTTGAGTTCTAGTACTGATATCTGTAGTGGTGGGAAGTTTGGACAAGTATATAGCTAGAGTATTTTGGTCATATAGAGTATAGTCACTACTACACATAATGAAGTTGATGTTGTCTGTGTGTTGTGCTGGAATGAACTAAAGTACAACTAGGTATAAACTAGTAATATAAAAATACAAATTTAAAATAGAACAAGACTCTCACTTGTAATTGCACTAAGGTCTAATATAATGACTTTTGTGGAGTCTGTGTATTGAGCTAGAATGAGCTATAGTACAACTAGATTTAATCTAATAATATAAAAATACAAATTAAAAATAGCACCAGTCTCTCACTAATAATTGCAATATGGTCTAATATAATGAATTTGGTATTGACTATAGTACAACTGTGTTTAATAATATAAAAAAGGCACAAGACTCTCAGTTGTAATTGCACTAAGGTCTTATATAAGTTGTTTACAAGAATTAGAGTATAACTAGATTTAAATTGACAGGATAAAATATACAAGTTAAGGTAGCAAAAGAATAATAAAAAAAAAATGATAAAAATAAAAATGGCAATTCAATGGCAATTACGCTCTATATCATGTCTCATACATTTATTTAATATTTTTTTCTTAAAAATTGTAATACCTATAGCCAAACCCCTGTCTATACAAAGTTCAATCAAAGGCTCCCCATTATCATTTACACCTAGCACCCCAAACTTGCCACAAACTACAACCGTTTCTCCCACTTTAGCAATCGTATCCCATATCACAATTACTCTCTTACTTAGTTCAAAACTTCCTAAACATTCTCTTAACATTTCTCAAAATCTCTCTCTCTCTCTCCTCCACATTCCTCTCTTCTCCAGGTGCATAAACACTTATTATAACCCACTTCTCCACAATAAGGGTCGGCCCTTATTGTAATCCACATAATCTTTCAGTTTATGCATTTATATTTTCTTTCCTCCTTCCATAACTGATCCTTCAAGATTATTGCCACCCCTTCCTTAGCTCTAACTGTCTCATACTCCTGACCTAATCCCATTTATTTCTCCCCACTGAAACTCCCTTACCCCTTTCAGCTTTGTTTCGCTTAAAGCCAGGACATCCAGACTGTTTTCATTCATAACACTGGCAGTCATGTCATTTTTATCTGCATTACATCCATGCACATTCAAATATTTCTGCTTCATCAAGTTTTTCTTTTTTTAGTAATTTATACAGGAGAAAGGGTTACTAGTCCACTGCTCCCGGCATTTTAGTCGCCTCTTAAGACTCGCATGGCTTTCGGAGGAAATATTCTTTTCCACTTGCCCACAGAAATGAAAGGAAATAGATAAGAGCAAGAACTATTTAGAAAATAGAAGAAAATTCAGATAGGTGTGTGTACATATACGTGTACATGTATATGGAGTGTGCATAAGTGTAAGAAGAAGTAGCAAGGCGTACCTGTTTTCTTGCGTGTTTGTGAGACAGAAAGAAAAATACCTCCTTGGGTGGTTGCTGTCTACCAACCTACTACTACAGGACGGTAGTGCCTCCCTGGGTGGTTGCTGTTTACCAACCTACTACCACAGGACGGTAGTACCTCCCTGGGTGGTTGTTGTCTACCCACCTACTACCACAGGACGGTAGTACCTACCTGGGTAGTTGTTGTCTACCCACCTACTACCACAGGACGGTAGTACCTCCCTAGGTGGTTGTTGTCTACCAACCTACTATCACAGGACGGTAGTACCTCCCTGGGTGGTTGTTGTCTACCCACCTACTACCACAGAACGGTAGTACCTCCCTGGGTGGTTGTTGTCTACCCACCTACTACCACAGGACGGTAGTACCTCCCTAGGTGGTTGCTGCTTACCAACCTACTACCACAGGACGGTAGTACCTCCCTGGGTGGTTGTCTACCCACCTACTACTACAGGACGACGGTAGTACCTCCCTGGGTGGGTGCTGCCTACCAACCTACTACCACAGGACGGTAGTACCTCCCTGGATGATTGTCTACCCACCTACTACCACAGGACGGTAGTACCTCCCTAGGTGGTTGTTGTCTACCAACCTACTACCACAGGACGGTAGTACCTCCCTGGGTGGTTGTTGTCTACCCACCTACTACCACAGGACGGTAGTACCTCCCTGGGTGGTTGTTGTCTACCCACCTACTACCACAGGACGGTAGTACCTCCCTAGGTGTTTGCTGCCTACTAACCTACTACCACAGGACGGTAGTACCTCCCTGGGTGGTTGCTGTCTACCAGCCTACTACTACAGGACGGTAGTGCCTCCCTGGGTGATTGCTGTCTACCAACCTACTACCACAGGACAGTAGTACCTCCCTGGGTGGTTGCTGCCTACCCACCTACTACCACAGGACGGTAGTACCTCCCTGGGTGGTTGCTGTTTACCCACATACTACCACAGGACGGTAGTACCTCCCTGGGTGGTTGTTGTCTACCAACCTACTACCACAGGACGGTAGTACCTCCCTGGATGGTTGCTGTCTACCAACGTACTACCACAGGACGGTAGTACCTCCCTAGGTGGTTGCTGTCTACCAACCTACTACCACAGGACGGTAGTACCTCCCTGGGCGGTTGCTGTCTACCAACCTACTACCACAGGACGGTAGTACCTCCCTGGGTGGTTGCTGTCTACCAACCTACTACTACAGGACGGTAGTACCTCCCTGGGTGGTTGCTGTCTACCAACCTACTACCACAGGACGGTAGTGCCTCCCTGGGTGGTTGTTGTCTACCAACCTATTACCACAGGACGGTAGTACCTCCCTGGGTGGTTGTTGTCTACCAACCTACTACTACAGGACGTTAGTACCTCCCTGGGTGGTTGCTGTCTTCCAACCTACTACTACAGGACGGTAGTACCTCCCTGGGTGGTTGCTGTCTACCAACCTACCACAGGACGGTAGTACCTCCCTGGGTGGGTGCTGTCTACCAACCTACTACCACAGGACGGTAGTGCCTCCCTGGGTGGTTGTTGTCTACCAACCTATTACCACAGGACGGTAGTGCCTCCCTGGGTGGTTGTTGTCTACCAACCTACTACCACGGGACAGTAGTACCTCCGTGGGTGGATGTTGTCTACCAGCCTACTACTACAGGACGGTAGTATTTCCCTGGCTGATTGATGTCTACCAACCTATTACCACAGGACGGTAGTCCCTCCATAGGTGGTTGTTGTCTACCAACCTACTATTACAGGATGGTAGTACTTCCCTGGGTGGTTACTGTCTACCAACCTACTACCACAGGACGGTAGTACGTCCCTGGGTGGTTGCTGTCTACCAACCTACTACCACAGGACGGTAGTACCTCCCTGGGTGGTTGCTGTCTACCAACCTACTACCACAGGACGGTAGTACGTCCCTGGGTGGTTGTTGTCTACCAACCTACTACCACAGGACGGTAGTACCTCCCTGGGTGGTTGCTGTCTACCAACCTACTACTACAAGACGGTAGTACCTCCCTGTGTGGTTGCTGTTATTATTATTATTATTATTATTATCGTGAGCGAGTGCTACATCGCAAATGAGAATGAGAAAGTAATCAGGTTTGATTCAAGAAAAGAAAGGGTAACTATAATTGCTTAGATGAAGACCTTTTCACCAGTACCGAGACTCCTTCCCCATACTAGCTGACAGTGTGTCGCTGACAGGTTGTCGCTGACAGTGTCGCTGACAGTGTGTCGCTGACAGTGTCGCTGACAGTGTGTCGCTGACAGTGTGTCGCTGACAGTGTCGCTGACAGTGTGTCGCTGACAGTGTGTCGCTGACTGATAGTGTGTTGCTGACGTTGTCCCTGAGATGTGTTTAAAGGTTGTGTGGCATAAACAAGTGAAAATCGTCGCTCTCATTATGTTCATTGTGTTGTGTGATGTCAATATTTAATATTTATAATGATCGTTAATACTAATTCGTTAAAGGGTTAAGTGAAGAGCATGATAAACACCATCACTTAAGAGGTAAAGTGAACTCGTTGTGTCAGAAACACACAAAGGGTTGAGAGTTGGGCATTATTTCCATTAATGCCACACTGAAAGGTAGATAGGTGGGCATCGTAATACTAACGCACTAAAGGGTAGACGGGTAAGGGTGGCCAGCACTGCCACACTAGAAGGGTCGAATTTTTGTCGTGACAGCTAGCACAACCACGTTAAACACTAACGTTGTGGGCATGATTAACAACTATAACACAGTAAATAGCAAACGAGTGGACATGATAACAAAGATAAAACAAAGGGGGGTAAATGGGAGAGACTGATAAACAACAGAAGGCGAGGATAAGTGGTTACGAGGACTCACCGGTAATTTTATTGTCTTCACTTCCTTGATCTCGTTGGTCTCTACTTCATTGTTTGCCAGCGTCAACCCCACCAGGCATATGCTTAATATTAGTAACTTCATGTCTCCTGGAGTCTGGCTGTTTAAAAAAAATATACATCTTTAATATTTACGTTAAAAAGATTCTTTAAAAACTTGTACAAATAAAAAGAAAAAAATGCATCATTTGTGCTCAGAAATTGTTCCACGAAATGTTTATGTATAGAAAAATTCCTTCCAAACCCAATTAACTCACCCTTGTTGTGAGTCATTCACACCACACCACTGGGAGAAGACTGAGGCAGGTGTCATGGCGCTACCTCATATATATACTCTCCCCAGTTGGCTCGCTCTCTAACCTCCATCCGGAGATCATGTCCATCCACACACTGCCACGTACTCTAGAGTCCAGCTAGTGGAATGGCTCCTCTCGCGCGCCTGCGCTTGTTACAAACATGTCATCACAAGGGCAAATCTAGAACATCCCCCGTAGTTCCGGGGAAAGTCTGGTTGCGAACCTCTGGACTAAATTGATTTTCAGAACATGTTTTGCAACTGGAGGCATAACACGGGCCCTGAATATTCTATGATTGGTCCCTCATGAGTCGTGCATAATGTCCTAAAGAATTACTTGTTAGGGTTACTGAAGGCTGGTCTGAGGTTCGCCAGCCTCGAGAACGCTGAAGGTCGCTCGGATGGTATACACCTCCAGAGATATATTTTTATTGAACTATGTAGTCTCTCGTCTCTCAGACTGATGTTGTGCGGTCTTCCTCTGGTAGATCATTTACGTTGATCAGAAAGAGCACCTGAAACTCACATTTTTGTGTTACACAGACTTGTTATTGGGATTTCTTTGCTTGACTTAAGAAGCATACACACTACTGATGTTGAAGCCTTTAGGTGTGCACGCCTCCAACAAGCGTATACGAGTATGAGGTATATATATCCTAATATGTACGATACATACAATAACAGGGTTTCAGACACGTCAGGGAATATAATACTTCCTTTCATTCAAATTGTATTGGTTTTCACTTCAAGTCTTTGATCACACTCTTCTTGATTATCTCCATCAGAATTCAGTACATGTACTCGTATATACCCCAAAAAATTGCTTGTAATTCAACATCTCCTTCATATCATACCACTTCAATATAGGTACCATATCAACAGCTTTTCAGTCTTCATGTGTCTTCTGTATACCGTGTTTAGCGAGCTGTTGAAGATTCTTGTTATTGCCTCACGCTGTGGTCCTGCCGCATCTCTCAATATCCGTGGAAATGTTATCAGTTTCCATAGCCTCCGCTATGTCTAGCTTCTGAAACATCATGATTACTTTTTTCAGTGACGTGTTGCTTTCTTCCTGGGCTCGACACTCCGTTCTGCTTCTTTCTCTTTGTTAAAATCTCCCTTTCCTCTAAGAGTTCCCATCTGAATCTTCTTTTGAGTACTCATTCCTTCTTCTGCCTTAAACACTATGTTTCTAATTATTTTTTTGTCAGTCTTCTTGCTCATTAGTTCTTCAGCGCCTTTTTTTGTCCTCACTCTGGCATCTCTAAAGCCTCAGTTGAGCCTTATCATACCTCTTCTTAAAACTATGTGTGGATCCTGCCTCCACTTCATCACTCTCCAGACTGTTCCACTTCCTGAAAACTCTATGACTGAAGAAATACTTCCTAACATCACTGTGACTCATCTGAGAATTCAGCTTCCAATTGTGACCCCTTGTTGCTGTGTCCCATCTATGGAACATCCTCTCTCTGTCCACCTCGTCAATTCCTCTCAGTATTTTATATGTTATCATGTTCCCCCATCCCTCCTGTGTCTTCAGGTCGATTTCCCTCTTCCCATAGGACATGTCCCTTACCTCCGGGACTAGTCTTGTTGCAAATCTTTTCACTTTCTCTAATTTCTTGATGTGATTGACCAGGTGTGGGTTCCAGACTGATGCTGCACCCTCTAATATGGGCTTGATATACACGGTGTACAGAACCTTGAATGATTCCTTACTGAGGAGTCGGAATGCTGTTTTTAGGTTTCTTCCAGGCGCCTATATGCTGCAGCAGTTATTTGGTTGATGTGCACATCAGGAGATGTGGTTGGTATTATACTCATCCCAAGATCCTTTTCCTTGAGTGAGGGTTGCAATCTTTGGCCACCTAGACTGTACTCTGCGGTCTTCTTTGTCTTTCCCCGATCTTCATGACTTTGCACTTGGTGGGGTTAAACTCCAAGAGCCAGTTGCTGGACCAGGTTTGCAGCCTGTCCAGATCCCATTGTAGTCCTGCCTGATCCTTATCCGATTGAATTCTCCTCAATAGCTTCACATCGTCTGCAAACTGGGACACTTCTTAGACTATCCTTTTCATTACGTCGTTCACATATCCCAGAAACTGACCCCTGTGGAACCCCAGTCGTCACAGGTGCCCACTCTGGCACCTCGTTACGTACCATGACTCGATGATGCCTACCTGTTAGGTATTCTCTGATACATTGCAGTGCCTTCCCTGTTATACCTGCCTGGACCTGCAGCTCTTGCACTAATGTTTTGTGAGGAGCTGTATCAAAAGCCTTCTTACAGTCCAAGAAAATGCAATCTACCCTCCCCTTCTCTCTCTTGCCTTACCGCCGTCACCTTGTCATAGAATTCCACTAGGTTTGTGACACATGATTTCCTTCCCTGAAACCTTGCTGGTTGTCGTGAATAATCTCATTCCTTTCTAGGTGCTCCACCACTCTTCTGATAATCATCTCCATGACTTTGCAAACTACACATGTCAGTGACACTGGTCTGTAGTTTAATGCTGCGTGTCTGTCTCCTTTCTTAAAAACTGGGACTACATTTGCTGTTTTCCATACCCCAGGTAGTTGCCTTGTTTCGATAGATGTGTTGAAGATTGTTGTTAGTGGTACACAGAGTGCCTCTGCTCCCTCTCAATGGACCCACGAAATGTTGTCGGGCCCCATCACCTTTGAGGTATCTAGTTCGCTTAGCAGCCTCTTCACCTCCTCCTTCTCGGTTGTACGTACTGTGTCCAACACTTGATGGTGTACCCAACCACTCTGGCTTTCTGGCGTCCTTTCTGTCTACACTGCAAATACTGCTCTAAATCTCATGTTGAGCTCTTCACATACTTCTTGGTCGTTTCTTGTGGCCTTCCCTCCTTCTTCCTCAGCCTGATTACCTGGTTTTAGACTGCTGTTTTCTTCCTGATGTGACTGCACAACAGCTTCGGGTCAGACGTGGCTTTCGCTGCTATGTCATTTTCTTATTGCCGCTGGGCCTCCCTCCTTACCTGTGTATATTCATTTCTGGCTCTTCGATTAATCTCCTTATTATCCTGGGTCCTTTCCTTTGCCTTCTATACTTCTTTCATTCTCTAGCACATTTAATTTTTGCCTCTCTACACTTTTAGGTGAACCAAGGGGTCACCCTGGCCTTCCCGTTATTGCTGTTGCCCTTGGGTATGAACCTCTCTGCTTTCTTGCATTTTGTTGTCCCGTATTCCATCATTTCATTTACTGACTTTCCCGCCAGTTCTCTTTACCACTGAACCTCGTGCAGGAAATTTCTCATGCCTGTGTAGTCCCCTCTCTTGTAGTTTGGCTTCGCTCGTCCTGCCCTTCCTGATTCCCTCTCCACTTGTAACTTTATGTAATCGAAGCTCGGGACCACGTGATCACTAGCTCCGATGGGTCTTTCATATGTGATGTCCTCAATATCTGAACTGCTCAAGGTGAATACAAAGTTCAATCTTGCTGACAGGTCGTTTCCTCTCTGGTAGTTTCCCTATCGTGTTGATGCATGAGGTTTTTCAGTACCACCTCCATTATCTTGGCCCTCCTCGTTTCTGGGGCCCCCACGTGGCTCCAAATTTTCCCAGTCAATTTCCTTGTCGTTGAAGTCACCCACAACTGGTACCTTTGCCCTGCCCACATGTGCCCTTCTGGCTACTTCGGCCAATGTGTCAACCATTGCCCTGTTACTCTCATCATATTCGTCTCTTGGCCTCCTGCTATTCTGTGGTGGGTTATATATCACTGTAGTCACCACCTTGAGACCTCCAGTCTGAAGTGTTCCTAATATGTAGTCCCTTTCTTCTTCTCTGTCCCCTCTTTCCAACGTCTCAAAATTTCACTGGTTTTTTAATTAGAAGTGCAACTCCTCCACCAACTCTATTCCATTTGTCTTTTCTCAAGATCTGATATCCAGTTGGAAAGATGGCATCTGTTATCATTTCTGATAACTTGGTTTCCGTGAGACCTATGATGTCTGGTGATGCGTTTGTGAGGTATCACCAAACCTGACCAGAGGCATCACCAGACCAAAATGTGTGTGTGTGTGTGTGTGTGTGTGTGTGTGTGTGTGTGTGTGTGTGTGTGTGTGTGTGTGTGTGTGTGTGTGTGTGTGTGTGTGTGTGTGTGTGTGTGCGTGTGTGTGCGTGTGTGTACTCACCTAGTTGTACTCACCTAGTTGAGGTTGCGGGGGTCGAGTCCGAGCTCCTGGCCCCGCCTCTTCACTGATCGCTACTAGGTCACTCTCCCTGAGCCGTGAGCTTTATCATACCTCTGCTTAAAGCTATGTATGGATCCTGCCTCCACTACATCGCTTCCCAAACTATTCCACTTACTGACTACTCTGTGGCTGAAGAAATACTTCCTAACATCCCTGTGATTCATCTGTGTCTTCAGCTTCCAACTGTGTCCCCTTGTTACTGTGTCCAATCTCTGGAACATCCTGTCTTTGTCCACCTTGTCAATTCCTCTCAGTATTTTGTATGTCGTTATCATGTCCCCCCTATCTCTCCTGTCCTCCAGTGTCGTCAGGTTGATTTCCCTTAACCTCTCCTCGTAGGACATACCTCTTAGCTCTGGGACTAGTCTTGTTGCAAACCTTTGCACTTTCTCTAGTTTCTTTACGTGCTTGGCTAGGTGTGGGTTCCAAACTGGTGCCGCATACTCCAATATGGGCCTAACGTATACGGTGTACAGGGTCCTGAACGATTCCTTATTAAGATGTCGGAATGCTGTTCTGAGGTTTGCTAGGCGTCCATATGCTGCAGCAGTTATTTGGTTGATGTGCGCTTCAGGAGATGTGCCTGGTGTTATACTCACCCCAAGATCTTTTTCCTTGAGTGAGGTTTGTAGTCTCTGACCCCCTAGACTGTACTCCGTCTGCGGCCTTCTTTGCCCTTCCCCAATCTTCATGACTTTGCACTTGGTGGGATTGAACTCCAGGAGCCAATTGCTGGACCAGGTCTGCAGCCTGTCCAGATCCCTTTGTAGTTCTGCCTGGTCTTCGATCGAGTGTATTCTTCTCATCAACTTCACGTCATCTGCAAACAGGGACACCTCAGAGTCTATTCCTTCCGTCATGTCGTTCACAAATACCAGAAACAGCACTGGTCCTAGGACTGACCCCTGCGGGACCCCGCTGGTCACAGGTGCCCACTCTGACACCTCGCCACGTACCATGACTCGCTGCTGTCTTCCTGACAAGTATTCCCTGATCCATTGTAGTGCCTTCCCTGTTATCCCTGCTTGGTCCTCCAGTTTTTGCACCAATCTCTTGTGTGGAACTGTGTCAAACGCCTTCTTGCAGTCCAAGAAAATGCAATCCACCCACCCCTCTCTCTCTTGTCTTACTGCTGTCACCATGTCATAGAACTCCAGTAGGTTTGTGACACAGGATTTCCCGTCCCTGAAACCATGCTGGCTGCTGTTGATGAGATCATTCCTTTCTAGGTGTTCCACCACTCTTCTCCTGATAATCTTCTCCATGATTTTGCATACTATACATGTCAGTGACACTGGTCTGTAGTTTAATGCTTCATGTCTGTCTCCTTTTTTAAAGATTGGGACTACATTTGCTGTCTTCCATGCCTCAGGCAATCTCCCTGTTTCGATAGATGTATTGAATATTGTTGTTAGGGGTACACATAGCGCCTCTGCTCCCTCTCTCAATACCCATGGGGAGATGTTATCTGGCCCCATTGCCTTTGAGGTATCTAGCTCACTCAGAAGCCTCTTCACTTCTTCCTCGGTTGTGTGCACTGTGTCCAGCACTTGGTGGTGTACCCCACCTCTCCGTCTTTCTGGAGTCCCTTCTGTCTCCTCTGTGAACACTTCTTTGAATCTCTTGTTGAGTTCTTCGCATACTTCACGGTCATTTCCTGTTGTCTCTCCTCCTTCCTTCCTTAGCCTGATTACCTGGTCCTTGACTGTTGTTTTCCTCCTGATGTGGCTGTACAACAGTTTCGGGTCAGATTTGGCTTTCGCTGCTATGTCATTTTCATATTGTCTTTGGGCCTCCCTTCTTATCTGTGCATATTCGTTTCTGGCTCTACGACTGTTCTCCTTATTCTCCTTGGTCCTTTGCCTTCTATATTTCTTCCATTCCCTAGCACACTTGGTTTTTGCCTCCCTGCACCTTTGGGTAAACCATGGGCTCATCCTGGCTTTTTCATTACTCCTGTTACCCTTGGGTACAAACCTCTCCTCAGCCTCCTTGCATTTTGTTGCTACATATTCCATCATCTCATTAACTGGCTTCCCTGCCAGTTCTCTGTCCCACTGAACCCCGTTCAGGTAGTTCTTCATTCCTGTGTATTCCCCTTTCTTGTAGTTTGGCTTCATTCGTCCTGGCCTTCCTGCTTCTCCCTCCACTTGTAGCTCTACTGTGTATTCGAAGCTTAAAACCACATGGTCACTGGCCCCAAGGGGTCTTTCATATGTGATGTCCTCGATATCTGCACTACTGAAGGTGAATACTAAGTCCAGCCTTGCTGGTTCATCCTCTCCTCTCTCTCTTGTAGTGTCCCTTACGTGTTGGTACATGAAGTTCTCCAGTACCACCTCCATCATCTTAGCCCTCCATGTATCTTGGCCCCCATGTGGGTCCAAGTTCTCCCAATCGACCTCCTTGTGGTTAAAGTCACCCATGATCAGGAGCTTTGCCCTGCATGCATGAGCTCTTCTGGCCACTCTAGCCAGTGTGTGTGTGTGTGTGTGTGTGTGTGTGTGTGTGTGTGTGTGTGTGTATGTGTGTGTGTGTATGTGTGTGTGTGTATGTGTGTGTGTGTATGTATGTGTGTCAAGTATAATGACAATCACAATGCATCCAGTTCTGAAACTCATTTTCCAAATATTGTATTAAATGGCTTGAGTTGTTTTTGACTAATTATTATTTTAGAAGTAATGTCTTTCAGACTTTTAAAAAGAACTTCTAGATATTGTGTTACAAAGGTACATATACCGACAGCTATATATTGGATAGACCTCAAATATATAGAAATAATTAACACGCTATTAATTTTTAACTATAATTAGTAGTGGTATTTACATATATTTAAAAAAGAAATCTGACATGCAATTATTTCATCAATTAGAAAACTCGCTATTGTGGGCACCAGGATATACTTACATCCTGTCTGTAGCACTGCACACACGGGGACACTTGCCAGACTATGAGGAGTGGGCGCGACAGAACACTTCCTTATATACCTTTCGGTTCTTCTCTGACCTGCTAAGTTGAGTTGCCCGCGTCTTGCTTTCTCTGTTAAAGTCGGGGTTAAATACTTTTATTACTTAGTAAGCTTCGGAGTTTTATGATAACTAATATATAATAAAGAGTAGTAAAAACAGAATACATAGGGTTGTATGAATCTGAGAAGCAAGTGTTGGTTCCTAAAGAGACTTTGTATTCGGGGTAGTTGGTTAATATGCAGGTTTCTCCCTGGCTGTGGCTACCACGCCGCTCTTACCTCCCATCACAGGGTATAAACACCCCGTTGTGTATATCTGTCAGTGTATATACACTAACTGGTGTAAATCTCATTGTATATTCGTTAAGAGTTTATGATCACCTGAAAAAATCTCTCTAAACTTTCCCAAGGAAAGCGATGGAAAATAATTTAATAAATTCTTAAGAATGTTAGCAAATTAAGTTGAATTTCGAAAATTTAGGGGATTTTTTTTATTTTTGGTGTAAAATAAAAGAATAATCCGCATGTCTGAAATCTGCGTAATTATATTTGACTGTTTTCCTTCAGGAGAAAATTTTTCTTGTGATCCAGAGTTTATCCTAATCACTATTTTACGTAACTACCTAATTAAATAACTACCTAATTAAATGACTACAAAATTAAATAACTACGTAATTAGATAAGTACCTGATTAAATAACTACCTAATCAAATAACTACCTAATTAAATATCTGTCCAATTAAATAGCTATGTTTTAACACAAATTAATCAATGAAATAGTCAGCCAACCATCCAACCAACAAACCAACCCACCAACCAACAACCAACCAACCAAACAACTAACCAACCAACCAGCCTGACCACCAACAAACCAGCCCACCCACCCATTCAAACCCACCCAAAACCCACCCACCAATTGGCTACGTCTTCTAAACTCTCCAACACTCGTGCTAAATTATACAACATCATCCATCTGTCCTGACAACATTTTATCTTCGTCTCTTTCATATATTCTACCCACAAATTTGTGCATTCTTTGAGCTTTGTATTAACATCGCATTCGCCACATTGCATTAGCTTTCAGTAGGTCACACTCACAGCTTATTGTAACGACCAACGCGGAGACAATTAGCGAACGACATCCAAGCCATTGTATCCAAGTTACTCAGCACAGCTGTATTCCTTGAGAAAATCAAATGATCTTAAAAACTCAATATAATTCACAGTGAATTATGAACAAAATGAGCGTTATCTTTCCTAGACGTATTACTGTGTAAGAACAACAGTAAATTAAATTTTAGGCTCTTCAGAAACCCCAAAAAGATGACTTATTACATTTCCTAGCATACCAAGGCACGAGAACATAATTCTAGAGAGCATATAGGATCTCAAATCCTACTTTCCTTGAAGAACAATGTGACTACATATACCACACTTTTACCAGACTACAATATCCCAAACATTTCATTAACAGTTGTAGGAGAAAAGCGAAGGAAATTATCCATGCAAGCAAAGACAGTCACCAGACAGAAAGCTGTGTTTCAGACATCCCCATCTTTCTGGCCCAGAGAAAAGCGACCATAGGAACACGTGAGCAAACACATAAGACATTTTATTAGCAATCATTTCAATCCTGGGACCTTGTTCACCCTTATCATGCACAGGGTAATGAAACAGGGCGTAAAGCCAAAGCACATTTAAGGTACGAGAGTTCAGGTCAAGTTTAAGTAGACTTTAGGTCAAGTTTAAGCTTCATGGAAGCGAGTTCACCTGATAACCTTGTTCCAATATGTTACAAGAGTTTTGTGAGTCAAAGTGGTAGAGATGCTGTAATTACCTGCTCTCTGCTCAGTGGTGTTAGATAACGCAATAAGTACCAGGAAGTTTCTTGGCTCAGGCTCGGTAAAATTTAGCTGGGCTTCTCTCTGGCACATTAGGTATTGAAGTAAATTCTTGTGTAGCTTTGGGAAATGGCTGGACATACAGGTGGGTGGAAATGGTTGGTTCTGATAAAAAAAAAATGCTATTTATGGGTCAGTAGGCCTGCTGTAGTGTTCCTCCATTCTTATGTTAATGAGGTGGTCATCGGCGTCCCTGTGGATCCTGCAAGTTTTGCTCTGGTCATGTGAGCTCACTTAACACAGTCGATTAGCTCCTCCAAGTTTCTCCCATGTACGTCATATCACATAGTTTACCCAGAATAGTTTAGGCTCCGACATGAGAAACAGGAAATAGTGGCTACAGTAGCCACGCTATTGTTACTCCTAGAGAGAGCCTGGATAGTGTTGTCAGTCAGGTCACCATATACCAGCATAACAAGAGAGAGAGAGAGAGAGAGAGAGAGAGAGAGAGAGAGAGAGAGAGAGAGAGAGAGAGAGAGAGAGAGAGAGACAGAGACAGAGAAATAAGAGAGAAAAAGTAGAGATGGATGGAGGTATAGCTGCTGCAAATTTCAGAAGGGAAGGCTTTATTAAGCCCGAGACAACGTATCAGGACACACAAATACACAGGTCAAAGGTTTCATTTCAGCAATGTCTGCATTACACACCAAAACTCCAGCAGCTAATGAACTTTAAAGATGCCAGATATTAAGTCATCAGAGAAACTCATCAGCACGACAGATAGTGTTTCGAATCTACTGTTAATGCAACTAAAACACCCTCACACATCATTTTAGCAGCTTTATGATCTCAGATGTTCTCCCCAGAGCATCTTAAACCATCCATCACCTAGCCCCATCACTTAGCCCCATCACTTAGCCCCATCACCTAGCCCCATCACTTAGCCCCATCACTTAGCCCCAGCATCTAACCAATGAACACAAAATATATACTACGTAAACTTCGTTTTTTTGTCCTGGAATGATAAGTCCTCTGGCGAGAGAAAAGTTAATAATTGTCATAATATCACGTTTGTGTCATATTCACACAAGAGTCTACGTTATTTCATGTTCTTTTCTTGTTTTTTCTCTTCAGTGTCACATTTCGGTTTGATTGAATTTCTTATATTCCGTCTCCAGATATGTCTATCTTCCCTTATTTGCAGGGCGCCCTAATACATTTTTTTTATCAAATTTTCTCACATTCATAGCATAATATATACGTTACTGATCCTGCATTATTGTGAGATAGCATATTACCCTTTTATGTATATTTCAATCTTGTTATTTGCAGCTAAATGTCTCAAATTTGATTTACGTTAGGTTACGGTAGGCTAACGTTAGGTTAACTAACGTTAGGTTAACTAACGTTAACCAGACGTAACCCAAGACTCGAGGGGATGTCATTGTAAAAAGCAGACTGGAAGACGTCACTGCGATGTTCGTGCATCAACACAAACTGGCGTGTGGTAGAAAACGATGTTATGAGGGATAGTTGGTGTGGCTGGGAGGACCCCGTGACCAGCATGATGAACATCAGAGTATCATTGTCAGGCAGAGCGTCGACCAGCTAGCCAGGGAGAGTCTGTGCTTCCACCACCTGGCTGCCTCACCCACTTGGCTGCCTCACCCACCTGGCTGCCTCACCCACCTGGCTGCCTCACCCACTTGGCTGCCTCACCCACCTGGCTGCCTCACCCACCTGGCTGCCTCGCCCACCTGGCTGCCTCACCCACCTGGCTACCTCACCTACCTGGCTACCTCACTCATCTGGCTACCTCACCCACCTGGCTGCCTCACTCACCTGGCTGCCTCACCCACTTGGCTGCCTCACCCACTTGGCTGCCTCACCCACTTGGCTGCCTCACTCACCTGGCTACCTCACCCACCTGGCTGCCTCACCCACCTAGCTGCCTCACTCACCTGGCTGCCTCACCCACCTAGCTTCCTCACTCGCCTGGCTGCTTCACCCACCTGGCTGCCTCGCCCACCTGGCTGCCTCGCCCACCTGGCTGCCTCGCCCACCTGGCTGCCTCGCGCACCTGGCTGCCCCGCCCACCTGGCTGCCTCGCTCACCTGGCTGCCTCGCCCACCTGGCTGCCTCGCCCACCTGGCTGCCTCGCTCACCTGGCTGCCTCACCCACCTAGCTTCCTCACTCGCCTGGCTGCTTCACCCACCTGGCTGCCTCGCCCACCTGGCTGCCTCGCCCACCTGGCTGCCTCGCCCACCTGGCTGCCTCGCCCACCTGGCTGCCTCGCCCACCTGGCTGCCCCGCCCACCTGGCTGCCTCGCTCACCTGGCTGCCTCGCCCACCTGGCTGCCTCGCCCACCTGGCTGCCTCGCCCACCTGGCTGCCTCGCCCACCTGGCTGCCTCGCCCACCTGGCTGCCCCGCCCACCTGGCTGCCTCGCTCACCTGGCTGCCTCGCCCACCTGGCTGCCTCGCCCACCTGGCTGCCTCGCTCACCTGGCTGCCTCGCCTCGCTACACTAGAAATATAACTATATACACTGCACTAGAAACATAACTATACAAACTGAACTAGAAAGAGCAGAAGACACACTAAGCTGTGGGTAACCTCACTGAGCTCTCTGCAAGAAGCATTTCTCTGCTAGCTAGTATAATCTCCACTACATTAGTTACCTAGGCCAAAATAAACTACAACTGATATTAGAAAGATCCTGTTAAAGGGAATGTAGCAGGGGCTTGGGGGGCAGCTGCCCCCTCTAGAATTTTAAAATTAAGCTCCTTATATATGGGATTAATACTGAAGTAATATTGACAGGTTATCGTACTGATGTATAGTAAATTTATGGCACCATTCAGTAGGCTGTTTATGCATATAAAATTTATGGCACCATTCAGTAGGCTGTTTATGCATATAAAATTTATGGCACCATTCAGTAGGCTGTTTATGCATATAAAATTTATGGCACCATTCAGTAGGCTGTTTATGTATATAAAATTTATGGCACCATTCAGTAGGCTGTTTATGCATATAAAATTAGACAATCACTACAATAGTTCTAGATTCTGACTTACTGGCAATTGGCTGACCAACTGAATTAAGATTAGCCCAGTTTCTGCCCACGCTAAGTATGTTTATGATCAGGCTTTGGGTAATTAGTTTCTAGTAATTGTAAATGCAAATGATTGTCGTCAAGCTTATACATGCTTATGCCTCCTTCTTTATAAGTTTGTGTCATATTCAGCTGGACATAAACAGAAGTCACCAATAGATGAGCTAGAACACGTTTTGAAGAAAGTCTAAACAAGAGGAGTGTGCTTGATTCGACGTAGATACCTTGGCCTAGTGGAGGGATTCCCCCCAGATCCTCAACAGACGCTGTATCTGAAGAAACGAGAAGTAAGGTGCAGCTAGAACCTCCAGCCTCCCCCGCAAACTTCTGATTCAGTTTAACCCAGAACTTTATGTGTACTTTCCATGCTTAAAACTTAATGAACTGTCATGTGTGAAAATGGATGTAAGTTATGTTAAGTTATTGTTCACCGGTAAAGCCATTATTAGTTTCATTATTTTACACGTTGTGAAATAACTCTCTTGCAACATTGTGCAGCAATTCATTGCAACAATTCGTCAAATTTTCTTTGGCTTCTAGATGCAGTTTCCTTCTTCAAATTGTAGTGAGTTATTTAAAGTAATTAATAGTTATAACAATTCAATCAGTTCTTCAGCTACTCAAACACCGATCGTTCAGGTGACACTCCGGTAGCAGAGCTCCGGTAGTAGAGCTCCGGTAGCAGAGCTCCGGTAGCAGAGCTCCGGTAGCAGAGCTCCGGTAGTAGAGCTCCGGTAGCAGAGCTCCGGTAGCAGAGCTCCGGTAGTAGAGCTCCGGTAGCAGAGCTCCGGTAGCAGAGCTCCGGTAGCAGAGCTCCGGTAGCAGAGCTCCGGTAGCAGAGCTCCGGTAGCAGAGCTCCGGTAGCAGATGTCCGGTAGCAGAGCTCCGGTAGCAGAGCTCCGGTAGCAGAGCTCCGGTAGCAGAGCTCCGGTAGTAGAGCTCCGGTAGCAGAGCTCCGGTAGCAGAGCTCCGGTAGTAGAGCTCCTGTAGCAGAGCTCCGGTAGCAGAGCTCCGGTAGCAGAGCTCCGGTAGCAGAGCTCCGGTAGCAGAGCTCCGGTAGCAGAGCTCCGGTAGCAGAATTCCGGTAGCAGAATTCCGGTAGCAGAGCTCCGGTAGCAGAGCTCCGGTAGCAGAATTCCGGTAGCAGGTGAGCAAGCAATCTCTTAGGTCTGGATGGCACTTGATTTGCTACAAATGTTCATTACGCTTAATGGCTATTAACTTCCAGCATGGTTTGATAGTTCCAGGATTAGATCCTGCGACACATTCTCCCGCGTCAAGAGACAGAACAACTTTCGCATCGCCTTAACCACTTAACCAGCGAGCCTTCAAAGAGTCATGATCGTTCTGGGTTGATGGCTGTGGAAACTCGAATGGACATCAGTTATTGTTTAATGCAGATTCCATGGCTACTTAACACTGTATTCACACATAATACTGTGCAAGTTAAATACGCAAAACATTCAATATAATTATTACCCATGAGCTTAAAGAATTGCTGGAATCTGAAACAGAACGCACATACATATTACTAGAAATAAATACCTCTCTGATATTCTACGTGTCAGAATTAACCTGTGTAAACACTCCATGCAAATCACCTGCAACTTACCATGCAACTTACCTGAAGATTCTAAAAAAATTTTTTTTCTCTCATTTGCTTAAAATCTTGATTCAGGAAAGTGGATCTATCCTCCCCTTCTATAGATCAATCTTGAAACCCGTCCTTTCCCCTTGGAGTTGTATGATTCACAAGGGCTTAGTGCTTCCCCTCATTATAACACGAATTACTTCTTATTATAATCTAAACTACCTTATACAGAATATCTATTCCATATTAGAATTGTTGCTAAGTCAGTGTTCATTATGTATAATTTGGCCGAAATGATTCACATTCAAGGGGCTTTTCTTTGGAATATGTAAATATTACCAGAAATATTCAATCCACTATTATATTCTTGTATATTTTGATGAAATAAAAGCATGAGTTCGAGGTCGCCTGTTTGTTCTTTAATCTTCCCGTACGTGATTGTGTAGTTGTCGGCGCGTCACACTCAACTCACACTTCCCGAAAACAGAGTGAAGAGAAAGGGAGAAAGAGAAAGGAAGTGAGAGTCTGTGTAAATATATATATATATATATATATATATATATATATATATATATATATATATATATATATATATATATATATATATATATATATATATATATATATATATATATATATATATATATATATATATATATATATATATATATAATTTACAGAAAACCTAAAATTAACTGTTCCTATGTACACTGTTATTCTTCACATCAAGATATAGTTAAACCTGTAGGTTTTCTCATCAACGTTTTTGAGAGCTTTTCTTATTTGTAGTCCAGAGTTCAGGGATGATTAAATATCCAAAATTTCTGAAATAGCTAATGAACCGAAATACCCAAGAAACTTAATTGTTAAATCTTTAAAATTGATAGAAATACTTTTTACAATTCAAAAAGGGACAACCAACCTTATTCAACTAAAAATATGTTGGTTCTCCCTTACCATGAAAACTTGGTTGATATACCTTCTCTTCTTAAGACTTTTAATATCAAAGTTGTATTTAAAAATCTTCATACAGTAAAAAAAACTTTTGATAAAGAATTTCCCCCAAAATGCTGACGGATGTGTCTATAAGATTCCTTGTAAAATTTGCGATAAAGTTTATTACGGTCAAACTGGTAAAAGTCTCGAACTAAGATTAAAACAACATAAATATAGCATTAGAATTGGACAAGATTCCAATGCTCTATTTATTCATGTGAGAGATTTTAATCATCCACCTGTTGAGAAAGTTGTATTAAGCAAGTCCATGGTCGACAGGAATATAATTGAATCTTGAAAATAATATGAATATTTCCTTTGGTTTATATAAATTAGATCCGTTTATAATTAATAGAAATTGGGAAGAATTTAATAATACATTGGACAAATAATAAATCTTAATTCTTGGGTAGAATAGTTTGTTTGTGGGATGCCGTGAAGGACCTGTCCAGTTGGGCCAGCGGGCCTGCTGCAGTGTTCTCTTTCTTATGAGTCGCGTGTCGTCGCGCGTCAGGTGTTGCTTTGTTGTGGGATGTGATAGTGAGGTGTGGTCTAGACCCTTTATATGCCTTCCTATGATGTATTACTTTTATTGTTCCTTGATAATGTGAGCAGTCACGAAAGCGCTTGGAATTTCTCTATTCTTTCACAGTGGTTGTTTTGCATATTCTGAAATCACCTGTTTACTGTGATCTTATTGCACACACACACACACACACACACACACACACACACACACACACACACACACACACACACACACACACACACACACACACACACACACACAAATATATATATATATATATATATATATATATATATATATATATATATATATATATATATATGTATATATACTTCTCACACAGACGTAGGTTGACCTATAAAGAAAAATGAAAGTTCCTCTTTTCAAATTTAGTAATTTATACAGTCGCCTCTTACGACACGCATGGCTTACGGAGGGAGAATTCTGTTCCACTTTCCCGTGGAGAGTAATATATATATATATATATATATATATATGTATATATATATATATTTATATATGTATATATTTATGTATATATATATTTATATACATATATATATATACATATATATATATATATATATATATATATAAATATATACATATATATATATATACATATATATATATATACATTTATATATATATATATATATATATATATATATATATATATATATATATATATATATATATATATATATATATATATATATATATATATATATATATACATTTTTTATATAGCCGGACTTGAGTCCTGGAAATGGGGAGTACAATGCCTGCATTCTAAAGGGGGGGGGATTTCGGGATATTAGCAGTTTGGAGGGATATGTTGTGTATCTTTATACGTATATGCTTCTAAACTGCTGTATTCTGAGCACCTCTGCAAAAACAGTGATAATGTGTGAGTGTGGTGAAAGTGTTGAATGATGATGAAAGTATTTTCTTTTTGGGGATTTTCTTTCTTTTTTGGGTCACCCTGCCTCGGTGGGAGACGGCCGACTTCTTGAAAAAAAAAACATTATATATATGTATATATATATATATATATATATATATATATATATATATATATATATATATATATATATATATATATATATATATATATATATATATATATATATATATATATATATATATATATATATATATATATATATATATATATATATATATATACATGTCGTGCCGAATAGGCAGAACTTGCGATCTTGGCTTAAATAGCAACGCTCATCTTGCCATATAGGCCAAGTGAAAATTTGTGAATACTACAATAATTTCGCCAAAATCATTCTGAACCTAACGAAAAAAAAATATTTCACGGTGTTTGTTTAGTATTAAATTATTGTAAACAAATCTAAAATATATTTAGCTGGGTTAGGCTAAAATAAATTGTTCTTGTTATAATAAGGTTAGGTAAGTTTTCTAAGTTCCTTTTTGTGCAAAATTATAAATTTTCACATCAACATTAACGAAAAAAATGTATCTTTAAACGTATAAGAGTAAATTTTATGAAGGACTTAATTTTAAATGAGTTCTTGCTAATTGACCAGTTTTACATATTCGGCACGACATATATATATATATATATATATGTCGTGCCGAATATGTAAAACTGGTCAATTAGCAAGAACTCATTTAAAATTAAGTCCTTTCTGAAATTTTCTTTTATACGTTTAAAGATATATTTTTTTCATTAATGTTAATGTAAAAATTTTTAATTTTGCAGCAACAGAATCTTAGAAAACTTACCTAACCTTATTATAACAAGAACAATTTATTTTAGCCTAACCCAATTAAATATATTTTAAATTCGTTTACAGTAATTTAATACTAAACAAACACAATCAAATATATTTTTTTCCTTAGGTTCAGAAGGATTTTGGCGAAATTATTGCATACACAAATTTTCACTTGTCCTATATGGCAAGATGAGCGTTGCTATTTAAACCAAGATCGCAAGTTCTGCCTATTCGGCACGACATATATATATATATATATATATATATATATATATATATATATATATATATATATATATATATATATATATATATATATATATATGTATATAAACGAAAGATTTAAGTCATAGACTTAATCAGATGTGTTTGTCAACAATTATATTTAAAATATATTTTACAGCTGCTCAGAGCTGGGATGTTTACCTAAGATGTAAGAATCATTGCCTCTCTGAAGTGCAACATTGAGATGATGAAGCAGAAAGTTGCTTTCATAACTTATTTCCATAGCGACACTTAAATTGTTTCAGGACTTTGGCTCTCTGAACATATAAGAACGATCGTGTAAAGAGGAAAAAGTTCACTATCTTTGTTATTATTATTTTTCTTTGACTTCTGGGACTCTCTGAGGCTACACTTCTTACTGAAGATAAGTATCAGAAAGAGTACACCCCGGGAGGCCCGGCCATGGACCGGGCCGCGGGGTGTACTCTGAGGCTACACTTCTTACTGAAGATAAGTATCAGAAAGAGTACACCCCGGAAGGCCCGGCCATGGACCGGGCCGCGGGGTGTACTCTGAGGCTACACTTCTTACTGAAGATAAGTATCAGAAAGAGTACACCCCGGGAGGCCCGGCCATGGACCGGGCCGCGGGGGCGTTGATCCCCAGAATTCCTTCCAGGTAGACTCCAGGTAGGTAGACCGGTTATTTATCACTGGTGCTGGTGTCCCGTAGCTCGTTCGATAGCGCACTCCGGACCTTACACACTGAGGTCCGGAGTTTGAATACCCGGTACGGCTGGAAAACATTAGGACGTGTTTCCTTAAGACACCTGCTGTCCATGTTCACCCGTCAGTATAAACTGGGTACCTGGGTGTTAGTGGACTGGTGTGGGTCGCATCCTGGGACAAAACTGACCTAATTTGATAGAAATGCTCTGAATAACAAGCGGTTTTCTATATCGTAATATATTATTGATGTCAGCTATGGCCTGTATACCTTGTACATGTACTTGTAGAAATAAGACACCACCAGTTGCTTAATCATTAATACCCAACAGAGATACACTACAGATACACAACATGTCTAAGACACTCATCCTGAGACATCTTTCGAATGAAGAACATAACACCAGCACTTCATAATACGAACACTAAATAACATCACTAGTACATAACACCAGCACTTTATAACACCAACACTAAATAACACCAGCAGTACAGGTTAGGTTCCTTTGCATCGTGTTGCAAAGAACATTTTCGTGGGGACACAGCGTTTTGTTCTGTGCAGAGATTTGCAAGACTTCGTAAAGCCCTTTAATAAAAGCGTGTTCTGAGATCTGTTTTTTTTTCTTCGCTATTGCCGCATTACAGCATGTGGATCCGGGAAGTATTTGGTTCGCTTCCTAGCAAGAATGGAACACTTTTGGTAAAGTACCTGTACTTCATTACTCTCTGTACACATAGCGTGAGTGTTGGCTTGTATACTATAGAGTTTGTTAATACCAAGTCAAGAATATTGATCAGCCACTCATTAGGTGATACGTGAGCTATACAAGCGTATTCTTAGTTAAATAAGCATGTTAGAGCGGGCAGCCGCTAGTTGGCTGTGAAATAATTATGAATTTAAATTAAAAATCTCATAGAGTCTTAAGGGAAAGTCTTTGAAGATCTAGGTGTAAGGAAGCAGGAAGTTTAGGCTGGCAGAAATGCTAAAGAGGTCTACGAGAAGAAGGTAGAAAGTTAGGAGGCAAGAGAGGCTTGAAAGGCATGCAGGCAGAAAGCTAGGAACACAGGGACTTAGGAAGGTATGACATATGAAGGTTTGAACAGAATAAAATGGTACTGGTGTTGTAAGATATGGGACTCGGATATTACATGTGTTGAAAGAGAGAGTGGACTAAGATGATAAAGGTTTTGGAAGACAGGGGATTAAGACGGTGCAAATACTGGAAGACATTGGCCTAAAACTGCAGAGATGCTGAGCTGAGAAGAGAGAAGTGCTTGAAAAGAAGGAAATGAGAGAGCAGCGATATTGTATAAAACGGGAATAAGAGGTCACAGGTGTGGTAAAATGTTTTAGTGTGATATTAGAGGACTTAAGTAGTGCAGGACTAAGATGACAGATGCTGGAAAGCAGAGGAGCTTCAGAAGAAAAATGATATTAGTTGGTGAAGAATAGAAGAGCAGATGTGTGAGCAGATATAAACGACACAGCCGGTTGGTTCTGAATACTTCACACTGACCTCCTTAGCCACCCTGGTGACACGATGGATCTCAAACCGTGGCGGTGCGAGGCATGAAGGGCTGAGGTAAACAGAATAGGAGGATGATTAATTATAGAAGGGAGGCAGGAAGAGTGAGGGAACATGAAAGGGAAAGAATTTGTTTTAGAAAAGCTAAGATTTATAAAATTTTGATCTTGCATTAAGCTTTGTTTAAAGTGTGGCGGATATATCTGATAAGGGCAGAGTTTGGTTATTTTGATTTGTGTGTACAAAACAGAGAAGACAGTAGAGAGACGCTAAGATATTTGTGAATTCTTAGCAGTTCCATCAGTCGTCTGAGCATTGCTTTAAACCTGAGGCGCATCTTCACAAGTTTCTCTTCTCAGTATGCTGCCTTAGCATCTGCTGCAGGCGCTCGTGCACACACCAACACTTACACACACACACACACACACACACACACACACACACACACACACACACACACAAATATGTATATGTATGGGCCCCCATGCTTAGATTTGCCAACTTTCCCTCAGACGTGCCATCACACAGGTAGTCAAGTCTGAAGAGAATTAACACAAGTGGTCCTCATGCACATCATAGGATCCTCAAGCACTTCATTGCGTTCTTAAACTTCACAAGAATAATGGCCTCTACTTTTACATTTTCCAATAAGTATTTTTCTCCCCACCCAAAAAGCGAAGTTCTCTTTTAGCTTACGATGTTTTAAAATACACTGTTTATTGCGTTATGCAAAATATTTTCTTATCTCTGCAATGTTTGAGGAAGTCGATTAACATGTAAAGTGCCTACATATTCCATTCGCACGGGAGACTGAAAAAAAAAACTAGAGAGCAGGTAAGGAATATCAGAAAAGTACTACAGTGTGTCAAAGAATACCTAAGGAGAAAGAGATAATGAGTATCCTGGTACTGGATACAGCACTGTTTCCGATATAAGTGCACGACATACGTATCTCTCTTCACATCATGTGAAATGAATGAGAAGAATAACCGAGGTCAGGGTAAGTTTACTGTATAACTTGGACAAATTGCAGAATTGGTCAGACAAATGGATATTAGATTTCAGCATCAGTAAATACAAGTTTATAAAAATTGTAGAGAAAAACGATCGGAAACTAAATGATACAGACTACAAAAAGAAGACCGTAAGCCTGGCTGAGGGAGGAGGACCAAAACGTGAGCTTAGCGCCGAGCATACTGACAGTGACAAACATGAATAATGGAAGAATATGAATAAAGTAATGAATATGAATAATGGAAGGAATATGAATGATGGAAGGAATAGGAATTAAAAAAAAGAATATGAATAAAGATATGTCAGGATCGTCCTTAGGGTATATAACACCAACACTGATCCCACACTAACCTAACATGTCAATAAACTAGAGAGGCGCAGAGACTCGAAGGAGACAATGTCAAGAACTAAGGGAAGTGAACCATGACTCACTCATGGAACTGAAACTGACACCACAAGAGGATAGTGAGAGAACTTTTCGGCTGGAGGAAAAAGAGTACTAAAGGGCATTGTGGGAAAGTCAAAGAAACATTTCTTCATGCTCAGTGTGGTTATTAAATTGACTGACCAAAAGAAAGAAGTTCCCTACGTAGATTCTATACACAGTTTAAAAATCAGGAATTAAAGGATATACGAGATTGCGACTGAGGCCAACTACACCCTGGTAAGAGACGAGGCTAGCAGCTATTAGTCTAAATCAGCAACAACACACAGGTATGCAAACCACACACACACACACACACACACAAACACACACACACACACACACACACACACACACACACACACACACACACACACACACACACACACACACACACACACACACACACACACACACACGCATACATAATATATATATATATATATATATATATATATATATATATATATATATATATATATATATATATATATATATATATATATATATATATATATATATATATATATATATTATTTATTATCACACTGGCCGATTCCCACCAAGGCAGGGTGGCCCGAAAAAGAAAAACTTTCACCATCATTCACTCCATCACTGTCTTGCCAGAAGGGTGCTTTACACTACAGTTTTTAAACTGCAACATTAACACCCCTCCTTCAGAGTGCAGGCACTGTACTTCCCATCTCCAGGACTCAAGTCCGGCCTGCCGGTTTCCCTGAACCCCTTCATAAATGTTACTTTGCTCACACTCCAACAGCACGTCAAGTATTAAAAACCATTTGTCTCCATTCACTCCTATCAAACACGCTCACGCATGCCTGCTGGAAGTCCAAGCCCCTTGCACACAAAACCTCCTTTACCCCCTCTCTCCAACCTTTCCTAGGCCGACCCCTACCCCGCCTTCCTTCCACTACAGACTGATACACTCTTGAAGTCATTCTGTTTCGCTCCATTCTCTCTACATGTCCGAACCACCTCAACAACCCTTCCTCAGCCCTCTGGACAACAGTTTTGGTAATCCCGCACCTCCTCCTAACTTCCAAACTACGAATTCTCTGCATTATATTCACACCACACATTGCCCTCAGACATGACATCTCCACTGCCTCCAGCCTTCTCCTCGCTGCAACATTCATCACCCATGCTTCACACCCATATAAGAGCGTTGGTAAAACTATACTCTCATACATTCCCCTCTTTGCCTCCAAGGACAAAGTTCTTTGTCTCCACAGACTCCTAAGTGCACCATTCACTCTTTTCCCCGCATCAATTCTATGATTCACCTCATCTTTCATAGACCCATCCGCTGACACGTCCACTCCCAAATATCTGAAAACATTCACCTCCTCCATACTCTCTCCCTCCAATCTGATATTCAATCTTTCATCACCTAATCTTTTTGTTATCCTCATAACCTTACTCTTTCCTGTATTCACCTTTAATTTTCTTGTTTTGCACACCCTACCAAATTCATACACCAATCTCTGCAACTTCTCTTCAGAATCTCCCAAGAGCACAGTGTCATCAGCAAAGAGCAGCTGTGACAACTCCCACTTTGTGTGTGATTCTTTATCTTTTAACTCCACGCCTCTTGCCAAGACCCTCGCATTTACTTCTCTTACAACCCCATCTATAAATATATTAAACAACCATGGTGACATCACACATCCTTGTCTAAGGCCTACTTTTACTGGGAAAAAATTTTCCTTTTTCCTACATACTCTAACTTGAGCCTCACTATCCTCGTAAAAACTCTTCACTGCTTTCAGTAACCTACCTCCTACACCATACACCTGCAACATCTGCCACATTGCCCCCCTATCCACCCTGTCATACGCCTTTTCCAAATCCATAAATGCCACAAAGACCTCTTTAGCCTTATCTAAATACTGTTCACTTATATGTTTCACTGTAAACACCTGGTCCACACACCCCCTACCTTTCCTAAAGCCTCCTTGTTCATCTGCTATCCTATTCTCCGTCTTACTCTTAATTCTTTCAATAATAACTCTACCATACACTTTACCAGGTATACTCAGCAGACTTATCCCCCTATAATATTTGCACTCTCTTTTATCCCCTTTGCCTTTATACAAAGGAACTATGCATGCTCTCTGCCAATCCCTAGGTACCTTACCCTCTTCCATACATTTATTAAATAATTGCACCAACCACTCCAAAACTATATCCCCACCTGCTTTTAACATTTCTTTCTTTATCCCATCAATCCCGGCTGCCTTACCCCCTTTCATTTTACCTACTGCCTCACGAACTTCCCCCACACTCACAACTGGCTCTTCCTCACTCCTACAAGATGTTATTCCTCCTTGCCCTATACATGAAATCACAGCTTCCCTATCTTCATCAACATTTAACAATTCCTCAAAATATTCCCTCCATCTTCCCAATACCTCTAACTCTCCATTTAATAACTCTCCTCTCCTATTTTTAACTGACAAATCCATTTGTTCTCTAGGCTTTCTTAACTTGTTAATCTCACTCCAAAACTTTTTCTTATTTTCAACAAAATTTGTTGATAACATCTCACCCACTCTCATTTGCTCTCTTTTTACATTGCTTCACCACTCTCTTAGCCTCTCTCTTTTTCTCCATATACTCTTCCATATATATATATATATATATATATATATATATATATATATATATATATATATATATATATATATATATATATATATATATATATATATATATATATATGATGGGGTCCACCTTTGGTGTAAATTGTGGGACCCATAGCCTCGGAGAAGTGGATAAAAAGGCTTCAAGGAAAAATATTTGGATTTCTTCCTGAAGCTTATATATATATATATATATATATATATATATATATATATATATATATATATATATATATATATATATATATATATATATATATATATATATATATATATCTTGTAGGAGTGAGGAAGAGTCATTTGAGATTGTGGGGGAGGTGCGTGAGGCAGTGGGTAGAATGAAAGGGGGGTAAAGCAGCTGGGATTGTTGGGATAAAGACAGAAATGTTAAAAGGAGGTGGGAATATAGTTTTGGAGTGGTTGGTGCATTTATTTTATGAATGTATGGAGATGGGGAAGGTACCTTAGGACTGACAAAGAGCATACATAGTTCCTTTGTCTAAAGGCAAAGCCTGTTGAGTATATCTGGTAAAGTGTATAGTAAAGTTATTATCGAAAGAATTAAGAGTAAGACGGAGAGTAGGATAGCAGATGAACAAGGAGACTTTAGGAAGGGTAGGGGGTGTGTGGACCAGGTGTTTACAGTGAAACATATAGATGAACAGTATTTAGGTAAGGGTAGAGAGAGCTTTTTCGTTCCATTTAAGGATCTGAAGAAGGCCTATGATAGGGTGGATAGGAAAGCAATGAGGCAGATGTTGCAAATTTATGGAATAGGAGATAGGTTACTGAAAGCAGCGAAAAGTTTTTACGAGGATGGCAAGGCTCAGGTTATACTATGTAGGAGAGAAGAAGATTATTTCCCAGTAAAAGTAGGCCTTAGACAAGGATGTATGATGTCACCATGGTTATTGAGTATATTTATAGATGGGGTTGTGAGAGAAATGAATGCTCGGGTGTTGGCAAGAGTGTGGGATTAAAAGTAAAAGAATCTAACACAAAATGGGAGTTGTCACAGTTGCTTTTTGCTGATGACAATGTGCTTTTGGGAGATTCTGATGAAAAGTTGCAGAGGTTGGTGGATGAGTTTGGTAGGGCATGTAAAATAAGGAAAATAAAAGTGAGCATAAGAAAGGTGATGAGGATAGCAAACAAATTAGGTAATGAAAGACTGGATGTCAGATCGGAGGGAGTGAATGTATTCAGGTATTTGGGAGTGGACTTGTCAGCAGATTGGTCTATGAAAGATGAGGTGACTCAGAATTGAGTAGAGGGAAAAGATCAGTGGAGCAATGAGGAGTCTATGAAGGCAAAGAACGTTATGGAAGCAAAGAGGGGTAAGTATGAAAGTATAGTGGTACCAATGCTCTTATATCGGTGTGAAGCATAGGTGGTGAATGTTGCAACATGGAGAAGGCTGGAGGCAGTAGAGATGTGGTGTCTGAGGGCAATGTGCGGTGTGAGTATAATGCAGAAAATCCATAACTTGAAGATTAGAAGGAGGTGCAGGGTTCTAAAATTATTATCCATAGTGAAGAGGAGGGGTTGTTGAGGTGGTTCGGACATTTTGAGAGGATGGAACAAATGGAATGACTCAGAGGGCATGTAAATCTGTAGTGGAAGAAAGGCGGGGAAGGCTTTCTCCTAAGAAATGCTGGAGGGAGCGGGTAATAGAGATTTTGTGTGTGAGGGGTTTGGTCTTCCAGCAAGAGTGTGTGAGCGTGTTAGGAGCGAGTGGAGACGAATGGTTTTTATGATTTAACGTGCTTTTGGAGTTTGAGCAAATTAACATTTATAAAGGGATTCAGGGAAACCAGTTAGCTGGTTGTGAGTGCTGGAGGTGGGAAGCACAGTGCCTGTACTCTGAAGGAGGTGTTGATATGTTGCAGTTCTTTTAACTGTAGTGTAAGCACGTCTCTTGCAAGAGTAATGGAGTGAATAATGCTCAAAGTGTTTCTTCTTGTTTGGATCACCCTGTCTCGGTGGGTAACAGCCGATGGTTAATAATATATATGTAAAGATAGTAGAATTGTAATCGCTTTCTTGATTTCTCACATTTTCAAGGAACTGTAAAAATAAACGATCAAGAGGAAGGCATATAAAGACTAGACAACACATCACAGTTACTTTACAACACCTGACTTTTTATGATGATGTAAGTGAAACAGCTGATATTCTACCGAAGAATTAAAATTTTTAGATTATCTAATGTATTCTAAATTCTCCCCAAATTTTATTGATTACAAATGAATCCAATTTGTATAAACCAAAAGCAATATTCGTATTTTCAAAAGTATTTTTAATGAAACTTGATTCTATTATATCCCTCTCAACTTTGGGCTTGTTAGATACAACTTTCTCAGTCTTTTGAAAATTAATTAGATGGTTAAAATCTCTCACATGAATTAACAGAGCATTATAATCTTGTCCAGTTCTAATGCTATATTTATGTTGGTTTAATCTTAGTTCAAGATTTTTACCAGATTGACCGTAATAAACTATCACATATTATACAAGGAATCTTGTAGACACATCCATCAGCATTAAGAGAAGGTATGTCAACCAAGTTGTCATGGTAAGGGAGAACCAACATATTTTTAGTTAAATAAGATTGGTTGTTCCTTTTGAACTGAAAAAAGTATTTCGATCAGTTTTAAAAGATTTATCAATTAAATTTATTGGGTATTTTAGATGTTTGGTATTTTAGATCATTAGGGATCATACAGCACCTGGGAAAGATTTAATTAGATTTGATCTAAGAAAAGAGAGAGAGAGAGAGAGAGAGAGAGAGAGAGAGAGAGAGAGAGAGAGAGAGAGAGAGAGAGAGAGAGAGAGAGAGAGAGAGAGAGAGAGAGAGAGAGAGAGAGAGAGAGTAACTTCAATTCTCTAGGTCATGAGACAAATAACATTCTTCAAAAATAAAAGTAAATTTTAAATATATATTTTATTTATTAAACAAAACATACACAAATAAATAAAATAAATAACACAGTCCATTTAAATAAAATTAAATAACACTATTATACACTTTATGGTCACAATATCGTCAGAATACGTAGTCAAACTGGAAATATTCACGAGAAGGTTTATGTACACGAGTTGACCTATGTACGTGAGGAGGCCCACGTACACGAGTTGACCTATGTACGTGAGGAGGCTCACTTACACGAGTTGACCTATGTACGTGAGGAGGCCCACGTACACGAGTTGACCTATGTACGTGAGGAGGCCCACGTACACGTGTATATACACAAATATTGGAAAAGTTGTCTTGTCAGTCATCGAGGAAGTAAAGGTCAAAAATGTCTTTCTTCAGTCATTGAAGCCAAAATGAAAGAAGGAAGACTATTCAGTACCTGACTAGAGTCAGTCTTCCTGAAGTTCAGGTAAGTCACGGGGATGAATGTTTACAAGTCTGATAACAAATAAATAACTTAAAACTAATTAACAACTGAACAAGAAACATTCTAACAAAGATTCAAACAACCTATTTCTACAACACTGATGCGATTTTGTTAATTATAAAAGAAGTAAGAGTCTCGTAAAAATAACAATGACGCGGTTCTATTAATTATATAAAACGTAAGTCTCGTAAAAATCTTCACTGTCTTACTCATCTCCTCTTAAGTGTTCTCTGGAAATCTTAAAGTGAGAAAAGTCATCTGTTAGTTGGTATATTTGGTTTTTAAATCCTCTTGAGTATACGTAAAGGTTGAATGTTACTTTTAAATTTAGAATCTGAAGTCACCCCATCGCGATGCCACACGTAACAGTTCATTGAGAATGAAATATTCACCTTTGGGGAATAACGGTGTTGAGAGTCATTAGTAAGTCTTACGATGCTTGTATGTAATATGAGTAATATTACTCAGTTATAATGTTACGTTAAATCATATAAGTAACGTCAAAGCCTCTTACAAAAACTAGAAAAAATCGATCTTTAGTCACATTCACAAATCTAATTTTAATGTGAATTAAAATTGAGTAATATCAGAAATATCTACTTATAAGTAACTCCAAATTAAACATGAACCTTGGTTTCTACTTTCAACCTATCGTCCCAGAAAAGAAAAAAGCATTTAGCGAGATCCATAATTATGTTTATAGTTAACATGTTGAGTATTTGGTATGAACTTCATGTCTGATGTTAGTTTATTCAGGTCGAGAATGTTTGCAAGTCCTTCGTCATCTTTCATTTGTAACTTATGTTGCACTTTCTGACAGCGGCGGAACAACTGACTATCACAGTATTCGCATTGACCAAGAGGATTGATATTACGTACACAAATTGTAAAGGTATAAGTGTGACTCGTCTGAGGATGGCTAAAATTTAGTGGTACTATTATTGAGTCAAATGGTGAAACCTTTCATAAGTTCGTGAGGAAATGAGGTTTAGTGTCAAAGTTAATGTGATGAATGGAAGGCCAAGTTGTTCGGTGTCTAGGTCATCCAAATGTTAGTTATATTATTTATCTTGATCTATTTGTCACTGAAGACTTATCTGATATTATCAAGACAAACAATAAAGGGATGTCAAGGTTAAAAATGTGGATACATACGTATACTGAATGAGGAGAAACGAACCAACGTCTCCTGAGCGTCGAACTGTGTCCAGCAACACATACACAGTATTATACACACACACACACACACACACATATATATATATATATATATATATATATATATATATATATATATATATATATATATATATATATGTATATATATATATATATATATATATATATATATATATATATATATATATATATATATATATATATATATATATATATATATCTATATATATATATATAACTATCTATATATATATATATATATATATATATATATATATATATATATATATATATATATATATATATATATATATATATATATATACATATATATATAGAGCGAACGAATCTGTCTTTTGATGAAAAGTTATGGGAAGGGAAGAAATTCATTGGAAAATCACTACTCCTTCCCAGGACTTAATCACCATTTATCTACAGTTGCTTGAAACTTCTCGATGGCAGTGTGGACGCGTGATGCAAGACGCTGCACAATTGGCAGGTTTATGAATGATGGGTTACCGACGGCTCTCCGGTTGTAGCTACTATAACCTCCAGTACCACCGTAACCTCCAGTACCACCGTAACCTCCAGTACCAGAGTCTTCCTCCATTTCCAGTTCCTCTAACACACTCTGAACGACCGGCAATATGTCTTTTAGGATGATTACCAGAAGATTAACTGTGGGAAGGAGAGATAGATAAATATTAATGAAGAACACTGCAAGCCTCTACTCAAACCTTCTTGACATGAAGCTAAAAGATTTAACCGATATATCAAATTTATGTAAACCAAACTGCAATTTTCTTTGCGGTATCTAGTGTCTATTAATGAAACTTTCCCTAAAATTATGGATTAACTTTAATTTGCTGATATTTTAACTACGAACTTTCAGTGAGTGAAACTAGAACACTAATTGAAAATAAAGATTTCCCTATCCGTTCTGGTTCTGGCCCATTATCAATACGCTCCACTGGATTGTTTATTAACCTCCCGTTGAAATCACCGAGAAAAATTCTCCCGTCTATAGATAATAATAATGACGCTTGATGGCTATTGAATACACTGCAAAAATATAAGTGCTAATGCATTTCCAAAACTCAGAAGTAATTCTTATGGATGCTACTTACGGATGAGATGAAGGAGAGCAATAATGACCAGCGCCTGAATGGCAACTTCGAAGGCTGCGAACCCAGGTCCTTCAAATAATGCTTTTAACACCTTCTTAAGAGCAGATTTTCCTGAATGAACAAAGTTGACGGAATGAAGAAGCAAGAAAGAGAATATTAGATCTTTCTGTGGCTATTTAGGCAATGGAGCAAAAATTTAATAATATTAACAATAAAAAACAATAACAAAACGACTAATGAATGCTTAGCAAGCAATTATATATAATGATTAATGTCGAATGATAATCCTTCCATATTTAATAGAGTATTACGTCACAATTTGAGCAAATATTTCAATAATATTATAAAACTGATGGCATCCTTTCAAAGATGCATCAACTTTGATGTACTTACCAAAGTCTTTAGTTTCCACCTGTTCCTCAGCCAGGGCCGATAAGTCTTTAGTTTCCAGCTGTTCATCAGCCAGGCCCGATAAGTCTTTAGTTTCCAGCTGTTCCTCGGCCAGGCCCGATAATTCATTAGTTTCCAGCTGTTGCTCGGCCAGGGTCGATAAATCTTTAGTTTCCAGCTGTTGCTCGGGCAGGGCCGAGCCCACTAAGAGCGTTAATAATAGTAACGCTTTCATCATCGTCCCCAGTTATGTCAGCGGCTGGGTCCTTGGATGCAAAGACACGATGGATAATGTCGATGGTGGTGTGTATTAAAAGAATAACAATCATGTTCATGTAACAGAAAGGCTAATAACTGCCGGAAAGTAGACGAAAGAAAGGGAAATGAATGCATGCGCTTAAGACACCAGTATTGAAGTCGTTTCTGTCGTGGGACTTTCCAGGACAGATACGTCTTCAATAGCAATGTATTAAGTTTGTACAGTGTGTTTTTTCCCATCTTACACACACACAAAGACACATTATATATATATATATATATATATATATATATATATATATATATATATATATATATATATATATATATATATATATATATATATATATACACATACATATATATATTGCTTTGGCCTGCCTCATGGTGGTCGAAAACGCATGACGCCCTAATCCACTTGACGGATTAGGGCCTCATGCGTTTTCGCCCACCATGAGGCAGGCCAAAGCAGCATGGGTTCGAGTCCTTGGCTAGCGCAGTATTGTTATTGATCAACACCATTCGATCGTGGTCACAATAATATATATATATATATATATATATATATATATATATATATATATATATATATATATATATATATATATATATATATATATATATATATGTCGTGCCGAATATGTAAAACTGGTCAATTAGCAAGAACTCATTTAAAATTAAGTCCTTTCTAAAATGTTCTCTTATACGTTGAAGAACATATTTTTTCCATTAATGTTAATGTAATTTTTTTTTAATTTTGCTCCAAAAGAATCTTAGAAAACTTACCTAACCTTATTATAATAAGAACAATTTATTTTAGCCTAACCCAACTAAATATATTTTAGATTTGTTTACAATAATTTAATACTAAACAAACACAGTGAAATATATTTTTTTCGTTAGGTTCAGAATGATTTTGCCGAAATTATTGCATACACAAATTTTTGCTTGTCTTATATGGCAAGATGAGCGTTGCTATTTAAGCCAAGATCGCAAGTTCTGCCTATTCGGCACGACATATATATATTTATTATATTTTTTTTATTATCACACCGGCCGATTCCCACCAAGGCAGGGTGGCCCGAAAAAGAAAAACTTTCACCATCATTCACTCCATCACTGTCTTGCCAGAAGGGTGCTTTACACTACAGTTTTTAAACTGCAACATTAACACCCCTCCTTCAGAGTGCAGGCACTGTACTTCCCATCTCCAGGACTCAAGTCCGGCCTGCCGGTTTCCCTGAATCCCTTCATAAATGTTACTTTGCTCACACTCCAACAGCACGTCAAGTATTAAAAACCATTTGTCTCCATTCACTCCTATCAAACACGCTCACGCATGCCTGCTGGAAGTCCAAGCCCCTCGCACACAAAACCTCCTTTACCCCCTCCCTCCAACCCTTCCTAGGCCGACCCCTACCCCGCCTTCCTATATATATATATATATATATATACATATATATATATACATATATATATATATATATATATATATATATATATATATATTACACCTGGTTGTTAATGAAAATATCTAATCAGTTAATCTCCTGGCAGAACTTCAATGCCTAAAACCATACCGACTTAGTCAAGAGATACAGTTGTTTAGATCAAACGTCAGGATGGAAAAAGAATGTGATTTAATTAATTATATAAATGACTTTCACCGTGGAATAATTGATAGTGCCAGACGGGGTGGTTTACGTATCTCAGAAACTGCTGATTTCCTGGAATTTTCATGCAAAACAGTCTCTAGAATTTACAGAAAATGATGAGAAAGACACAAAACGTTCAGTGAGCCTCAGTTCTGTAGGCGAAAATGCATTAATAAAGTCATTTTTAAGAGGAGAATGTATAAACCTGTTCAAGCTGACAGGGAAGGCAACATTACCTCAAATAGCCATTCGTTACAACAGTGGTATACAGAAGAGCATCTCTGAACGCACAACACGTCGAAACTTGAAGCGGATTGCATACACCAGCAGAAGACTACACCGGGGACCAGTCCTGTGAGATAAGAACAGAAAACTGAGGATAGTCGGTACAGGTACATCAAAACTGAACAGTCGAGATTGGAAAAACTTCGCCTGGTGAAACAAATAGCAATTTCTACTGCAATATGCAGATGGAAGGGTCGGAATTTGGCGTAAACCTTCGGGATGTTTTGGAACCGGAGATTCGCGGTATGAATATGCTGTGAATCATGTTGACTTTATAGTGTGATGAATCAGGACCTCTAAGGATGCTACCAGCACCATGTTGAATCCGTACCACGAAATATTTAGGATGTTTTGAGGGCAAAGGAGGGTCTCCACCCAATACTAGAATGGAGTACCTAATAAAACCACAGTGTGTGTGTATGTATATATATTTTAATATTCACTGATCAGTGACACAAGCAGCGACAATATAGAGCAAACAAAACAATAATCGCACTGTATACTTCGGCCTCACGTTTAGGTCCTTTTCAGCTGATAAAACTTTCGAGAAGGAAACAGTTATTCACGGCTCATCAGAGGAAGTAGTCAGGTGCGAGAGGTAAGTCAGGCGTAACAACTGGTGTCTTCAGAGCTGGGATACTGGTTCCATCATAATTCCATTGTCTTACGATAAGCTCAAGTTAAGTTTTGATGCAGTCATTGGTGACTCGATGATTTCTGTTTATATTCACAACTTTTAATGTGTGATGTCAGCAGCCTATTTGTTAATGTTTTGATTATTGAAAGCTGCTCAATAATATTGTCCATATCTGGCAGGTTTCTTGTCCTTACTAACTCTATTTGTTAAATTTTTACTTATCTGCCTGAAGAATAACTGGTTGTGGTACTGGTAAGGAATTACGTATAAACACTTCCTATTTTTTCATTTTATTTTTTGTACACACACACACACACACACACACACACACACACACACACACACACACACACACACACACACACACGTAGGCAGGATTTCAAAGGGACCTTAGACACACTGCAAGCCTGGTCCAGCAACTGGCTCTTATGGTTTAATCTCACCAAGCGGAAAGTCATGAAGATCGGGGACAGAGTACAGTCTAGGGGGTGGGGGGGGGGCTAAGACTGCAAACCTCACTCAAGGAAAAAGATCTTGGGGTGAGTATAATACCGAGCACATCTCCTGAGGCGCACATCATCCAAATAATTGCTGCAGCATACGGGCTACTAGCTACTAGCAAACCTAAGAATAGCATTCCGAAACCTCAGTGGGGAATCGTTCAGTAATTTGTACATAGTTTACCTCAGGCCCATACTGGAGTATGCAGCACCAGTTTACAACTCACACCTGGTCAAGCACGTCAAGAAATTGGAAAAAGTTCAAAGGTTTGCAACGAGACTAGTCCCAGAGCTAAGGAGCATGTCCTATGATGAGAGTTTAAAGGAAATCGACCTGACGACACTGGACGATAGGGGGGATATGATAAAGACATAAAATTCTGAGAGGAATTGACAAAGTGGACAGAGACAGGATGTTCCAGAGATGGGACACAGCAACAAGGGGTAACAGTTGGAAGTTGAAGACTCGGATGAGTCACAGGAATGGTAGGAAGTGAGATGTAATGGAGGCAGGATCCATACATCGCTTTAAGAAGAAGTATGATAAGGATCATGGAGCAGGGAGAGAATGGACCTATTAGCGACCAGAGAAGAGGCGGGGCTAGGACCTGTGAATCGACCCCTGCAACCACAATTAGGGGAGTACAATTAGACGAATGCACACACGCGCGCACACACACACACACACACACACACACACACACACACACACACACACACACACACACACACACACACACACACACACACACACACACACACGTATTTATACACGCCAAGTCGAATTTACATTTAATAGAAAGTGTAATAATATGTATACCTACAAGTACATGCACAAGGTATACAGGTCTAGCTGACATGAATGACATATTACTACATATATAGAAAGCTGCTTGTTATGCAGAGCATTTCCCGCAAATTAGGTCAGTTTTCTCCCAGGATGCGACCCACACCAGTCGACTAACACCCAGGTACCCGTTTTACTGATGGGTGAACATAGACAACTTGTGTAAAGAAACACGCCCAATGTTTCTACCCTCGCCGGATATCGAACCCGGACGTCCGCCCTGTGAACCAAGAACTTTAGTCACCAGGCCACTGGGCCACAGTAATTATCTCACATTTAACTATTTTACAATACCTACTTGACTATTGTTGCTGGGACCTGATATCATGTTACACTCAAGATGAACCTGATATCATGTTACACTCAAGATGAACCTGATATCATGTTACACTCAAGATGAACCTGATATCATGTTACACTCAAGATGAACCTGATATCATGTTACACTCAAGATGAACCTGATATCATGTTACACTAGATGAACCTGATATCATGTTACACTAGATGAACCTGATATCATGTTACACTAGATGAACCTGATATCATGTTACACTCAAGATGAACCTGATATCATGTTACACTAGATGAACCTGATATCATGTTACACTCAAGATGAACCTGATATCATGTTACACTCAAGATGAACCTGACATCATGTTACACTAGATGAACCTGACATCATGTTACACTCAAGATGAACCTGATATCATGTTACACTCAAGATGAACCTGACATCATGTTACACTCAAGATGAACCTGATATCATGTTACACTAGATGAACCTGACATCATGTTACACTCAAGATGAACCTGACATCATGTTACACTCAAGATGAACCTGATATCATGTTACACTCAAGATGAACCTGATATCATGTTACACTCAAGATGAACCTGACATCATGTTACACTCAAGATGAACCTGATATCATGTTACACTCAAGATGAACCTGATATCATGTTACACTCAAGATGAACCTGATATCATGTTACACTCAAGATGAACCTAATATCATGTTACACTCAAGATGAACCTGATATCATGTTACACTAGATGAACCTAATATCATGTTACACTAGATGAACCTGATATCATGTTACACTAGATGAACCTAATATCATGTTACACTAGATGAACCTAATATCATGTTACACTAGATGAACCTGACATCATGTTACACTAGATGAACCTGATATCATGTTACACTCTAGATGAACCTGATATCATGTTACACTCAAGATGAACCTGATATCATGTTACACTCTAGATGAACCTGATATCATGTTACACTCTAGATGAACCTGATATCATGTTACACTCAAGATGAACCTGATATCATGTTACACTAGATGAACCTGATATCATGTTACACTAGATGAACCTGATATCATGTTACACTAGATGAACCTGATATCATGTTACACTCTAGATGAACCTGATATCATGTTACACTCTAGATGAACCTAATATCATGTTACACTCTAGATGAACCTGATATCATGTTACACTCTAGATGAACCTGATATCATGTTACACTCTAGATGAACCTAATATCATGTTACACTCTAGATGAACCTGATATCATGTTACACTCTAGATGAACCTGATATCATGTTACACTCTAGATGAACCTAATATCATGTTACACTCTAGATGAACCTGATATCATGTTACACTCTAGATGAACCTAATATCATGTTACACTAGATGAACCTGATATCATGTTACACTCAAGATGAACCTAATATCATGTTACACTCAAGATGAACCTAATATCATGTTACACTAGATGAACCTAATATCATGTTACACTCAAGATGAACCTAATATCATGTTACACTCTAGATGACACTCATCAACATCTTGCAGACGATGCATACAACGTTCCATGATTCCAAGAAAGGTCGCTTAAACTATAATTTTGTTTACTAATGCTTTATTTTTGAAAGTTCTTGACTTGACTAGTCTATAGCATAATTATTATTAAATTTAATGAAAAGTGCAAAGCTCGTTAACGTTATTTATCGCCGGGAACATGGAAAGGATTAAGGGAAATGATATTTGATCCAAGAAATTGAATCGTTGCTTCACTTTCTTGGATCAAGAGTCCTTTCCCAGCATTAAAGTTGGCCTCTTCCTTGAAGGTTATTCATCCTACATGACACTGTGCGGGTTAGGACGATATATTTTTTAAATTTAAGCATGCGAGAGATATTTACCTAGGAATAGTTAATATTCCTAAACGTCCTTATCTTGTATCGTTATCTTTTGTGGTAATATTAATGACAAAACATGCAATCACCACTGCAGCAACGAATGGGAGGGAAGGGGAAGAGGGAGAAGAAGTTGCTTTAAACTTCTCGAGTTTTAAACGTTTCTTGAAGAGCAATGCATTTAATGTAGTGGAAATCTTGGTGAAGACACTAATTGTCACAGATGGATTCCCCACTTGCATGGATTTTAATTCCTTCCATAGGATAAAATTTTTTATTTAGCTAATCTGCTTTCATACGAATTATAAAGAAAAGGGATGATAACATTACTTAACGTGTTCATAAGGTGCCAGGTGATAAACTAAATAAAAAGGAAATTACCAAGACATAGGGAGCTAGGTTAAATTAATTGACTTAAGGCACTGAATAACCAATATATATATATATATATATATATATATATATATATATATATATATATATATATATATATATATATATATATATATATATATATATATATATATTAGTGGAATATAAACGCTCTATTAACATTTGCATGAAATACATTAAGAAGTTGATAAATTATATTCGTAAATTCGTAAAGCAAGAGGGCGCAAAAGGGTCCCAAGAGATCCCACCTCGTGTAAGAGTCATGACAGGAACTAACTCACGTGTAAGATGTGGTCCTCGCAATGGATTAAGACCAAGTGATGATACTAGCACCGCGCAGCGTGTCCTGGAGGGGTATATATAGTCTCGCTGTGCTCAACACTCGTCATGACCCGTAAACCTACATGTTGTATCATCTATATGTAATCAATTTCTCTTCAAACCTAAAAAAAATTTAATAGATAGCCTAAGGCCACAAAGATATAGCTTTAATTAAAGCAGCTCAAAAAGGTCATACTTAATTTTGGAATATTTCGTTAATTGTTAAAGAATCTTTGCGATATACTATGAAAACCTGACGTAGAGAGTGAAAATATGAGAGGATAATATGACGCAGCTCAAAAGCTGCCAGATATTGTCATCCTAACTTAATACTGTAAAAGTCTAAAATATTGCTTGAGATTAAATTATTTTTGTAAAGTTTTTGTATATTCATTAAAATATAACGAAAAAAATGTGTTTGGAAAACGAAGAAGTGTATAAATAAAATACTTTAACAGAACATTCTCTCAGCCTGAATGAGTGTGGACGTAAAACTTGCCAGTCAGTACTAACAGTTCCCCTGTGATCCAAGTATTACATATAATCCCAATTATATTACATATGATCGCTCTGTATATAATAGATAATGACTTAATATACAGAGTCAAGTTTTTACAAGAATCACCAAGATTTCGGTATTTACACCACAAATTTTCCAGATGTTAAAATGAAGTCTACAGCAGCATTTGATATAATAGTTGGTACTGGAACACACGTCCCACTGTATATAGCTCTGTGTATGGTCTTTGCTGGATAACGCTTGTACAAAATAGTTCATGGATTTCCTCTCTTGGTAAATTAAAATACGAAAATTTATTGACTTTGAGAATTATTCAATAACGAAGCAAAAATGCTTAATGAAATTGTGGAAAACTAGCGTTGATAGATATTAACACCCATGTAAGAGTAACTGGAGTCTCCGTCAGCTCGGGCTGACAAGTTTGATTATCTCGTGTGTGTAACCCATCCTGTGATGGTATATGAGAATCTAATATACATAGCTCTTCTTTCCATTGTAACAACAATACAGAATAGGACAGCCGCACACTGCAGGTGCTGCTACAGTGTAACTACCACATAGAAGAGGGTAGTGGCAAGCATTGGATGTTCACACTATGTAACTCATATATAAAAGGGTACACAAATAACCCGCACATAAAAGACAGAAGCTTACGACGACGTTTCGGTCCGACTTGGACCATTGACAAAGTCACACTGAGTGTGACTTTGTCAATGGTCCAAGTCGGACCGAAACGTCGTCGTAAGCTTCTGTCTTTTATGTGCGGGTTATTTGTGTATCATTCCAGTCACGGTATTGTGCCTTTTTATTATATATAAAAGGGTAGTCACACATTGGCAGTGTTCCCAGTGTGTCTATATATCATACAGAATAGGGTAACCGCTCACTGCGAGTGTTTCAGCCAGGTAAATCCTATATAGAACAGGTTAGCCGTACACTGCAAATGTTCCCAGGTGAGGCAACAGGAAGAGCATGTATGGAGGGTTAGTATTCTTGTAGAATCCTTGAAGTAAGGTGGATTTAAGCTTGTTCACATATAACACACTGATGCAAACATAAATACATTAGTCGTCACGACTATGTATACACGCAAATAAGTGCTAGCATACGCAAATATAATTGTGTACTTTCTTTCTCTCTCTCTCTCTCTCTCTCTCTCTCTCTCTTTCTCACACACACACACACACGAAGAGGGTGTAAAAGGACTAACCATGAGACATTGGATATGATTCATATATTCAAGAAGGCAGTAATTTAACTTATTATATGCCATGAAGCCTAACATATCCTGGCTACTCTAAGCATCGCAACAAATGTCTTCTTATAGTATAAGATTTGCAACTAGAGGTTTGGCTAAAAAGACAGCAAAATTTCACCTACGTTTCACCTACACGCAGGTGAAACGTCGTAATAAAAAGAGGTCTCTTTCTCGCTCTACGTGTTTTTGAAGCACTCGTTAATCACTCTATCCGTTGCATTAAACACTAGTCAACCACATTACCCTTTGCATCACAAGAGACGGGAGAACTGCCAGACAGATGGAAGACCGCAAATATAATCCCATTGTAGAAGCAGGAAACAGAAGAGGCACTAAGTTGTATCCCTCTATCACTGACATGTTCGGTATACTGCCCAAGGTATCGAAGATGATGATCAGGAAAATAATATTGAGCACCTAGAGAGGAGCGAATTTGTTATAATAAGCTAACATGGATCTAGGGAGAATAAGACCTGCCTCATTAACCTACTGGAATTCAGTGGCGTAACAATGGTGATCAAGAAAAACAAGGCTGGGTCGACTGTACATTCTTGAACTTCAGGAGAGCATTTAACACTGTAAGCTAAGAACCAAGTAGTGCTTCGAAGGTTAAACATATATGGGAAAGAACAGCGAGTCGGATATACTTGTTACCGGTCTCCTAAATTTTCTGTCGTTACTGCCCGGCCTGGCGCCAGATATTTGTTAATTCTGTTGGTTGCATGTTTAACCAGGCTGTTGCTGCTAGTAGAGACATTAGAGTCTGGTTGATCTATCATGTGGCAGATGTAGTAATATAGTTTTGGGTACCCAAGGATCATCACTAGGACCAATACTGTTCCTAATATATGTATATGACCTCCAGGGGGTACTGATTGCTGTATTTCATTGCTTGCTGATAGTGTAAAAATTAAAACGTAAACGACAGAATATTGATACATATGGGAAAATTTAGACAAACTGCAAAGGTGGTCAAGGAAGTGGCTACTAGAGTTCAACCCAAATAAGTGAGGGGTTACAGAAATTGGAGAACGGAAGAGAAGACCAGAGACAGATGCAAGTTGGGAGGCGATGAACTACAAGTATCACTTGAGAAAAAATATGACACCCAATATTTCGGCAGAGGTGCGCATAAATTGTATAAAATCTGCAGCATATGTGAGGTCAACTAATCTCAGAAGTTTATAACGACATATGTCAGAACTATAATAGAGCTGCAGCATGGAGCCCACACCTGGTGAAGCATGTACGAAAACTATACAAGGTCCGAACACTTGCAGCAAGGTTAGTCCACAGCTGAGGAGCATCGTCTATGAAAAACTAAATGAATCGAATCTGACGACTTGAAAAGAGAGAATAAGGAGAGACGTGACCACTATGAACCAGATACTAAGAGGATTTGACAGGCAGACAGGAATAGAGTGAAATGCGAGGTATATGAGCGAGGGAGCATAGATGAGAAGTTACACTCGCACACACGCAGACACACACACACACACACACACACACACACACACACACACACACACACACACACACACACACACACACACACACACTCACACTCACACTCACACACATACACACACATACACGCACACACATACACACACACACATACATACACACACACACACACATACACACACACACATGTGGAAATAACTGTCAAACGAGTTTAAAGAAAGCTGAACACTGCAGACAAGAACTAGCAGATTCATTCTCCATAATAATGAAAAGTGTAAACATATTTGTGAAGAAAGGCACAAGATGAGTAGAATACAAGTCGGTGCCGCCGTCACTGCTGAACTAACACCAGATTATAAGTATCACTGGGATTTCTCCGTCACATGATAGTGTGACGACACACACCCTCACCCACTATGTCTTACACTCCAAAAATCTAAAAAAAATATTGAGACACGTCCAAACAAAACCTAAAGAAAATATCAAATCGTTGTTAACGATAAGATAAGATAAGGTGACTAATATCTTGAGACTGTACTCAGACTTTGTATGGTCTCTGTTATTATAAGATTTTCTAGTCTAGAAAGTAAACAATTTTTGTTAAGGTGCTGATAAATATTTGAAGTTTTGGTACTGTAACTAAATTCTGATTTATAATGAGAGTGAAATGTGTGATATTATTTTAATATCCAAAATATGTAACCATATCAGTGGAAGTCTGACAGAGGCCAACTGTGACCTCTGTAATACTGTGACCTCTGTAATACTGTGACCTCTGTAATACTGTGACCTCTGTAATACTGTGACCTCTGTAATACTGTGACCTCTGTAATACTGTGATCTCTGTAATACTGTGACCTCTGTAATACTGTGACCTCTGTAATACTGTGACCTCTGTAATACTGTGACCTCTGTAATACTGTGACCTCTGTAATACTGTGATCTCTGTAATACTGTGACCTCTGTAATACTGTGACCTCTGTAATACTGTGACCTCTGTAATACTGTGACCTCTGTAATACTGTGACCTCTGTAATACTGTGACCTCTGTAATACTGTGACCTCTGTAATACTGTGACCTATGTAATACTTCGACCTCTGTAATACTGTGACCTCTGTAATACTGTGACCTCTGTAATACTGTGACCTCTGACCTCTGTAATACTGTGACCTCTGTAATACTGTGACCTCTGTAATACTGTGACCTCTGTAATACTGTGACCTCTGTATTACTGTGACCTCTGTAATACTGTGACCTCTGTAATACTGTGACCTCTGTAATACTGTGACCTCTGTAATACTGTGACCTATGTAATACTGCGACCTCTGTAATACTGTGACCTCTGTAATACTGTGACCTCTGTAATACTGTGACCTCTGACCTCTGTAATACTGTGACCTCTGTAATACTGTGACCTCTGTTATACTGTGACCTCTCTAATACTGTGACCTCTGTAATACTGTGACCTCTGTAATACTGTGACCTCTGTAATACTGTGACTTCTGTAATACTGTGACCTCTGTAATACTGTGATCTCTGTAATTCTGTGACCTCTGTAATACTGTGACCTCTGTAATACTGCGACCTCTGTAATACTGTGACCTCTGTAATAATGTGACCTCTGTAATACTGTGACCTCTGTAATACTGTGACCTCTGTAATACTGTGACCTCTGTAATACTGTGACCTCTGTAATACTGCGACCTCTGTAATACTGTGACCTCTGTAATACTGTGACCTCTGTAATAATGTGACCTCTGTAATACTGTGATCTCTGTAATACTGGGACCTCTGTAATACTGCGACCTCTGTAATACTGTGACCTCTGTAATACTGTGACCTCTGTAATACTGTGACCTCTGTAATACTGTGACCTCTGTAATACTGTGACCTCTGTAATACTGTGACCTCTGTAATACTGCGACCTCTGTAATACTGTGACCTCTGCAATACTGTGACCTCTGTAATACTGTGACCTCTGTAATACTGTGACCTCTGTAATACTGTGACCTCTGTAATACTGTGACCTCTGTAATACTGTGACCTCTGTAATACTGTGACCTCTGTAATACTGCGACCTCTGTAATACTGCGACCTCTGTAATACTGTGACCTCTGTAATACTGTGACCTCTGAAATACTGTGACCTCTGTATTACTGTGACCTCTGTAATACTGTGACCTCTGCAATACTGTGACCTCTGTAATACTGTGACATCTGTAATACTGTGACCTCTGTAATACTGTGACCTCTGTAATACTGTGACCTCTGTAATACTGTGGCCTCTGTAATACTGTGACCTCTGTAATACTGTGATCTCTGTAATATCTGACCTCTGTAATACTGCGACCTCTGTAATACTGCGACCTCTGTAATACTGTGACCTCTGTAATACTGTGACCTCTGTAATACTGTGACCTCTGTAATACTGTGACCTCTGACCTCTGTAATACTGTGACCTCTGTAATACTGTGACCTCTGTTATACTGTGACCTCTCTAATACTGTGACCTCTGTAATACTGCGACCTCTGTAATACTGTGACCTCTGTAATACTGTGACCTCTGACCTCTGTAATACTGTGACCTCTGTAATACTGTGACCTCTGTAATACTGTGACCTCTGTAATACTGTGACCTCTGTAATACTGTGACCTCTGTAATACTGTGACCTCTGTAATACTGTGACCTCTGTAATACTGTGACCTCTGTAATACTGTGACCTATGTAATACTGCGACCTATGTAATACTGCGACCTCTGTAATACTGTGACCTCTGTAATACTGTGACCTCTGACCTCTGTAATACTGTGACCTCTGTAATACTGTGACCTCTGTTATACTGTGACCTCTGTAATACTGTGACCTCTGTAATACTGTGACCTCTGTAATACTGTGACCTCTGTAATACTGTGACCTCTGTAATACTGTGACCTCTGTAATACTGTGATCTCTGTAATTCTGTGACCTCTGTAATACTGCGACCTCTGTAATACTGTGACCTCTGTAATAATGTTACCCCTGTAATACTGTGACCTCTGTAATACTGTGACCTCTGTAATACTGTGACCTCTGTAATACTGTGACCTCTGTAATACTGCGACCTCTGTAATACTGTGACCTCTGTAATACTGTGATCTCTGTAATACTGGGACCTCTGTAATACTGCGACCTCTGTAATACTGTGACCTCTGTAATACTGTGACCTCTGTAATACTGTGACCTCTGTAATACTGTGACCTCTGTAATACTGTGACCTCTGTAATACTGTGACCTCTGTAATACTGCGACCTCTGTAATACTGTGACCTCTGCAATACTGTGACCTCTGTAATACTGTGACCTCTGTAATACTGTGACCTCTGTAATACTGTGACCTCTGTAATACTGTGACCTGTGTAATACTGTGACCTCTGTAATACTGTGACCTATGTAATACTGCGACCTCTGTAATACTGTGACCTCTGTAATACTGTGACCTCTGAAATACTGTGACCTCTGTATTACTGTGACCTCTGTAATACTGTGACCTCTGCAATACTGTGACCTCTGTAATACTGTGACATCTGTAATACTGTGACCTCTGTAATACTGTGACCTCTGTCATACTGTGACCTCTGTAATACTGTGGCCTCTGTAATACTGTGACCTCTGTAATACTGTGATCTCTGTAATATCTGACCTCTGTAATACTGCGACCTCTGTAATACTGCGACCTCTGTAATATTGTGACCTCTGTAATACTGTGACCTCTGTAATACTGTGACCTCTGTAATACTGTGACCTCTGACCTCTGTAATACTGTGACCTCTGTAATACTGTGACCTCTGTTATACTGTGACCTCTCTAATACTGTGACCTCTGTAATACTGCGACCTCTGTAATACTGTGACCTCTGTATTACTATGACGTCTGTAATATTGGCTGTTTGCGCTACCACTCACAGGTTGAGCCTCAAGCGCACAGTGTGGCAATATCAAAACATTCAGAGAAACAAGAAATGGTACATCACTTGATTTCTAATAATAAGATGTCTGAAATAATATTGTATGCACAAGTTACACTTGCTAGATGAATGACGTGTGAAGACACTCTTGCCTAGTAAGCGACCACCTTTTATAGCGGCACTGATGACGTGTTAACTAGTATGAACACACATTACAAAAATAAACTTAATGTTCAATACTTCACAATTCTTTTAATGATTTTAGATTTTGCCGCCGAGGTGGCTAGTTTACTGGGCACTTCATACCCATCCTGTGGAGGGCATCACAAGAGCATGTGGATACATAAGACGCCTAGGAACTAGGCCTCAAAACGGTTAACAGAAATATATCTGGATATACATCTACAATATGTTTTATTTGTTGCATCGAAAATTTAGGATACTTAACATGTCTAGTAACTCGCTTGCATTAATAAGATAATTGACATATCACATAGGGTATTATATTGACTGTTTCTGTATGCCTCAGTAAGTGGACAATTAAGCACATAATATTAGTGGAAGTGAACACAGGGCTACATGTATTTTGAATAGTATCTGCAGGTCTCTCAATCTGCCAGAAGTACTTGTAACTAAGCCTAAGTCTGGCTACTACAATATCAATTATTCTGTTTACATTGTAAGTTTCTCCTTAAATAAGCTTATCTACGTTCATGTCATCATAGTGAGTTACAAATCTATTTAGGATTCTGACTGTATTCTATAACATTCAGATTTAGTATTTACTTATCTCCTAATATTATTCCCATTACTAGACACAGATAACCGTATGTTATTTGCTATGTTATTCTTCAGGGTGAGTTGTCTAATTTGTTAACTTGATCATGTTGGAGTAATTTAATGATTAATGTAATCCATAAGAATTGTACAAGGAATTTTTATGAACAGTAAATTTGTTCATCATCTAAAATCTTCTTCTTCTTCTTCTTCTTCTTCTTCTTCTTCTTCTTCTTCTTATTATTATTATTATTATTATTATTATTATTATTATTATTATTATTATTATTATTATTGATAATGTCCAGTATGACACTTCAAATATTCACTGTCTTGTTGCTACACAACACAGGTAAACATCACTTACACTCTTGACCGTCATTATGCCGGACGCTTACTCTGTGACGTCATGCGCAAATATATATGCAAGTGCGCGCGCACACACACACACACACACACACACACACACACACACACACACACACACACACACACACACACACACACACACACACACACACACACATACACACACACATACACACAGACACAGACACTGACGTGTATAATATGCAAAGTCATGGAGAAGATTATCAGGAGGAGTTGTGGTGGAGCACCTGGAACGGAACATTATAAACGACAACCAGCACGGATTCATGGAAGGCAAATCCTGTGTCACAAACCTTCTGGAGTTTTATGACAAAGTTACAGAAGACACGAGAGAGAGGGGTGGGTTGATTGAAGGCCTTCGACACAGTTCCTCACATGAGATTAGTGCAGAAGCACTAATCTCTTGCAATGGATCAGAGAATACCTGACAAGGAGGCAACATCGAGTCATGGTACGTGATGAGGTATCACAGTGGACACCTGTGACGAGCGGGGTCCCTCCCACAGGGGTCGGTCCTAGGACCAGTGCTATTTGTAGTATATGTGAATGACTTGATGGAAGGGATAGACTCAGAAGTGTCCCTGTTCGCAGATGATGTGAAGTTAATGAGGAGAATTAAATCAGATGAGGATCAGGCAGGACTTCAAAGAGACCTGGACAGGCTGGACACCAGGTCCAGCAAAGGGCTTCTCGAATTTAAGCCCGTCAAATGCAAAGTCATGAAGATTGGGGAAGTGCAAAGAAGACCGCAGACAGAGTATAGGCTAGGTGGCCATAGATTGCAAACCTCGCTCAAGGAGAAAGATCTTGGAGTGACCATAACACCGAGCACGTCTCCGGAAGCACATGTCAACCAGATAACTGCTGCAGCATATGGGCTACTGGCAAACCTGAGATTAGCGTTCCGATATCTTAGTAAGGAATCGTTCAAGACACTGTATACCGTGTACGTCAGGCCCATACTAGAGTATGCAGCACCAGTTTGGAACCCACACCGCGTCAAGCAAGTCAAGAAATTAGAGAAAGTGCAAAGCTTTTCAATAAGGTTAGTTACGGAGCTAAGAGGAATGTCCTACAAAGAAAAGTTAAGGGAAATCGGCATAACGACACTGAAGGACGGGACGATTAAAGGAGACATGATAACGACATACAAAATACTGCGTGGAATAGACAAGGTGGACAGAGACACGATGTTCCAGAGAGGGGACACAGAAACAAGAGGTCACACTTGGAAGTTGAAGACTCAGATGAGTCAAAGGGATGTTAGGAAGTATTTCTTCAGCCACAGAGTAGTCAGGAAGTGGAATAGTCTAGCAAGTGATGTAGTTGAGGAAGGAATCATACATAGTTTCAAGACGAGGTATGATAAAGCTCATTGAGCAAGGAGAGAGAGAGGACCTAGTAGCGTTTAGTGCAGAGGTGGGGCCAGGAGCTGAGTCTCGACCCCTGCAACCACAATTAGGTGAGCATACACACACACACACACACGTATATATATATATATATATATATATATATATATATATATATATATATATATATATATATATATATATATATATATATATATTATATATATATATATATATATATATATATATATATATATTATATATATATATATATATATATATATATATAGATAGATAGATATATATATTTATATATATATATAAAACATCTTGTAGGAGTGAGGAAGAGCCATTTGAGTGTGGGGGAGGTGCGTGAGGCCGTGGGTAGAATGAAAGGGGGTAAAGCAGCTGGGATTGATTGTATGAAGCTAGAAATGTTAAAAACAGGTGGGAATATAATTTTGGAGTGGTTGGTGCTGTTGTTTAATAAATGTATGGAGATGGGGAAGGTGCCCGACTGGCAGAGAGCATACATAGTTCATTTGTATGAAGGCAAAGGGGACAAAAGAGTGTAAAAATTACAGGGGAATAAGTCTGTTGAGTATACCTGGTAAAGTGTATGGTAGAGTTATTATTGAAAAAATTAAGAGTAAGACGGAGAGAAGGATCGCAGATAAACAGGGAAACTTTAAGAAGGTAAAGAGTGTGTAGACCAAGTGTTTACAGAGAAGCATAAAGGAGAACAGTATTTAGATAAGGCTAGAGAGGTTTTTCGTTGCAATTATGGATTTGAAGAAGGCCTATGATAGGGTGGATAGGAAAGCAGTGTCGCAGATGTTGCAAATTTATGGAATAGGAGATAGGTTACTGAAAGCAGCGTAAAGATTTTACGAGGATGGTGAGGCTCAGGTTATAGTATGTAGGAGAGAAGATTATTTCCCAGTAAAAGTAGGCCTTAGACAGGGATGTGTGATGTCACCATGGTTATTGAAAATATTTATAGATGGGGTTGTGAGAGGTGTGGGATTAAAAGTAAAAGAATCTATCACAAAGTGGGAGTTGTTACAGTTGCTTTTGCTGATGACACTGTGCTTTCGGGAGATTCTGAAGAGAAGTTGCAGAGGTTGGTGGATGAGTATGGTAAGGTAAGTAAAATAATGAAATTAAAAGTGAGCATAAGAAAGGTGATGAGGATAGCAAACAAATTAGGTAATGAAAGACTGGATGTCAGACTGGAGGGAGGGAGCATGGAGGAAGTGAATGTGTTCAGGTACTTGGAAGTGGACTTGTCAGCAGATTGTTCTATGAAAGATGAGGTGACTCAGAATTGATGAGAGGGAAAAGATGAGTGGAGCAATGAGGAGTCTATGAAGGCAAAGAACGTTATGGAAGCAAAGAGGGGTAAGTATGAAAGTATAGTGGTACCAATGCTCTTATATCGGTGGTGAATGTTGCAACAAGGAGAAGGCTGGAGGCAGCGGAGATGTGGTGTCTGAGGGCAATGTGCGGTGTGAATATAATGCAGAGAATCCATAACTTGAAGATTAGAAGGAGGTGCGGGGTTCTGAAAGTATTATCCACAGTGAAGAGGAGGGGTTGTTGAGGTGATTCGGACATTTTGAGAGGATGAAACAAATAGAATGACTCAGAGGGCATGTTAATCTATAGTGGAAGAAAGGCGGGGTAGGGTTCGTCTTAAGAAAGGTTGGGAGGAGGGGGCAATGGAGGTTTTGTGTGTGAGGGGTTTGGACTTCCAGCAGAGTGCGTGAACGTGTTAGGAGCGAGTAGAGATGAATGGTTTTTATGACTTAACGTGCTTTTGGAGTTTGAGCAAATTAACATTTATAAAGAGATTCAGGGAAACCAGTTAGCTGGACGTGAGTGCTGGAGGTGGGAAGCACAGTGCCTGTACTCTGAAGGAGGTGTTGATATGTTGCAGTTCTTATAATTGTAGTGTAAGCACGTCTCTTGCAAGAGTGATGGAGTGAATGATGCTCAAAGTGTTTCTTCTTGTTTGGATCACCCTGTCTCGGTGGGAAACAGCCAATGTTTAATAATATATATGTAAAAATAGTAGAATTCCAAGCGCTTTCTAGATTTCTCACATTTTCAAGGATCTCTAAAAATAAACAATCAAGAGGACGACATTTAAGGACGAGAAAACACATCACCGTTACCTTACAACACCTGACCTTTTATGATGATGGAAGTGGAAAAGCTTATATTCTACCCAAAAATTAAAAATTTTAACTTGTCTAATGTATCTTAAATCCTTCCCAAATCTTTTTGTTTATAAATAAATCCAATTTGTATAAACCAAAAGCAATATTAATATTATTTTCAAAAGTATTTTTAATGAAACTAGATTCTATTATATCCCTCTCAACTTTGGGCTTGTTAGATACAACTTCCTCAGTCTTTTGAAAATTAATTAGATGGTTAAAATCTCTCACATGAATTAACAGAGCATTATAATCTTGTCCAGTTATAATGCTATATTTATGTTGGTTTAATCTTAGTTCAAGATTTTTACCAGATTGACCGTAATAAACTATCACATATTATACAAGGAATCTTGTAGACACATCCATCAGCATTTTGGGGGGAATTCTTTATCAAAAGTATTTTTTTTACCGTATCAAGATTTTTAAACACAACCTAAATATTAAAATTCTTAAGAGAAGGTATGTCAACCAAGTTGTCATGGTAAGGGAGATCCAACATATTTTTAGTTAAATAAGATTGGTTGTTCCTTTTGAACTGAAAAAAGTATTTTGATCAGTTTTAAAAGATTTATCAATTAAATTTATTGGGTATTTTAGATGTTTGGTATTTTAGATCATTAGGGATCATACAGCACCTGGGAAAGATTTAATTAGATTTAATCTAAGAAGAGAGAGAGAGAGAGAGAGAGAGAGAGAGAGAGAGTAACTTCAATTCTCTAGATTTAAATACATGGATTTTATATAAAGAACAAAGAAATATATTGAGTTATCATTCGTGTTTTACAAGTCATGTGGCAAATAACATTCTTCAAAAATAAAAGTAAATTTTAAATATGTATTTTATTTATTAAACAAGACATACACAAATAAATAAAATAAATAACACAGTCCATTTAAATAAAATTAAATAACACTATTATACACTTTATGGTCACAATATCGTCAGAATACGTAGTCAAACTGGAAATATTCACGAGAAGGTTTATGTACACGAGTTGACCTATGTACGTGAGGAGGCCCACGTACACGAGTTGACCTATGTACGTGAGGAGGCCCACGTACACGAGTTGACCTTTGTACGTGAGGAGGCCCACGTACACGAGTTGACCTATGTACGTGAGGAGGCTCACTTACACGAGTTGACCTATGTACGTGAGGAGGCTCACTTACACGAGTTGACCTATGTACGTGAGGAGGCCCACGTACACGATTTGACCTATGTACGTGAGGAGGCCCACGTACACGTGTATATACACAAATATTGGAAAAGTTGTCTTGTCGGTCATCGAGGAAGTAGAGGTCAAAAATGTCTTTCTTCAGTCATTGAAGCCAAAATGAAAGAAGGAAGACTATTCAGTACCTGACTAGAGTCAGTCTTCCTGAAGTTCAGGTAAGTCACGGGGATGAATGTTTACAAGTCTGATAACAAATAAATAACTTAAAACTAATTAACAACTGAACAAGAAACATTCTAACAAAGATTCAAACTACCTATTTCTACAACACTGATGCGATTTTGTTAATTATAAAAGAAGTAAGAGTCTCGTAAAAATCTTCACTGTCTTACTCATCTCCTCTTAAGTAATAAGCTAACAGTGTTCTCTGAAAATCTTAAAGTGAGAAAAGTCATCTGTTAGTTGGTATATTTGGTTTTAAATCCTCTTGAGTACACGTAAAGGTTGAATGTTACTTTTAAATTTAGAATCTGAAGTCACCCCATCGCGATGCCACACGTAACAGTTCATTGAGAATGAAATATTCACCTTTGGGGAATAACGGTGTTGAGAGTCATTAGTAAGTCTTACGATGCTTGTATGTAATATGAGTAATATTACTCAATTATAATGTTAAGTTAAATCACATAAGTAACGTCAAAGCCTCTTACAAAAACTAGAAAAACATCGATCTTTAGTCTCATTCACAAATCTAATTTTAATGTGAATTAAAACTGAGCAATATCAGAAATATCTACTTATAAGTAACTCCAAATTAAACATGAACCTTGGTTTCTACTTTCAGCCTATCGTCCCAGAAAAGAAAAAAGCATTTAGCGAGATCCATAATTATGTTTATAGTTAACATGTTGAGTATTTGGTATGAGCTTCATGTCTGATGTTAGTTTATTCAGGTCGAGAATGTTTGCAAGTCCTTCGTCATCTTTCATTTGTAACTTATGTTGCACTTTCTGACAGCGGCGGAACTACTGACTGTATCACAGTATTCGCATTGACCAAGAGGATTGATATTACGTACACAAATTGTAAAGGTATAAGTATGACTCGTCTGAGGATGGCTAAAATTTAGTGGTACTATTATTGAGTCAAATGGTGAAACCTTTGATAAGTTCGTGAGGAAACGAGGTTTAGTGTCAAAGTTAATGTGATGAATGGAAGGCCAAGTTGTTCGGTGTCTAGGTCATCCAAATGTTAGTTATATTATTTATCTTGATCTATTTGTCACTGAAGACTTATCTGATATTATCAAGACAAACAATAAAGGGATGTCAAGGTTAAAAATGTGGATACATACGTATACTGAATGAGGAGAAATGAACTAACGTCTCCTGAGCGTCGAACTGTGTCCAGCAACACATACACAGTATTATACACACACACATACACACACACACACATATATATATATATATATATATATATATATATATATATATATATATATATATATATATATATATATATATATATATATATATATGTACATATATATATATAGAGCGAACGAATCTGTCTTTTGATGAAAAGTTATGGGAAGGGAAGAAATTCATTGGAAAATCACTACTCCTTCCCAGGACTTAATCACCATTTATCTACAGTTGCTTGAAACTTCTCGATGGCAGTGTGGACGCGTGATGCAAGACGCTGCACAATTGGCAGGTTTATGAATGATGGGTTACCGACGGCTCTCCGGTTGTAGCTACTATAACCTCCAGTACCACCGTAACCTCCAGTACCACTGTAACCTCCAGTACCACCGTAACCTCCAGTACCAGAGTCTTCCTCCATTTCCAGTTCCTCTAACACACTCTGAACGACCGGCAATATGTCTTTTAGGATGATTACCAGAAGACTAACTGTGGGAAGGAGAGATAGATAAATATTAATGAAGAACACTGCAAGCCTCTACTCAAACCTTCTTGACATGAAGCTAAAAGATTTAACCGATATATCAAATTTATATAAACCAAACTGCAATTTTCTTTGCGGTATCTAGTGTCTATTAATGAAACTTTCCCTAAAATTATGGATTAACTTTAATTTGCTGATATTTTAACTACGAACTTTCAGTGAGTGAAACTAGAACACTAATTGAAAATAAAGATTTCCCTATCCGTTCTGGTTCTGGCCCATTATCAATACGCTTCACTGGATTGTTTATTAACCTCCCGTTGAAATCACCGAGAAAAATTCTCCCGTCTATAGATAATAATAATGACGCTTGATGGCTATTGAATACACTACAAAAATATAAGTGCTGATGCATTTCCAAAACTCAGAAGTAATTCTTATGGATGCTACTTACGGATGAGATGAAGGAGAGCAATAATGACCAGCGCCTGAATGGCAACTTCGAAGGCTGCGAACCCAGGTCCTTCAAATAATGATTTTAACACCTTCTTAAGAGCAGATTTTCCTGAATGAACAAAGTTGACGGAATGAAGAAGCAAGAAAGAGAATATTAGATCTTTCTGTGGATATTTAGGCAATGGAGCAAAAATTTAATAATATTAATAATAAAAAAACAATAACAAAACGACTAATGAATGCTTAGCAAGCAATTATATATAATGATTAATGTCGAATGATAATCCTTCCATATTTAATAGAGTATTACGTCACAATTTGAGCAAATATTTCAATAATATTATAAAACTGATGGCATCCTTTCAAAGATGCATCAACTTTGATGTACTTACCAAAGTCTTTAGTTTCCACCTGTTGCTCAGCCAGGGCCGATAAGTCTTTAGTTTCCAGCTGTTCATCAGCCAGGCCCGATAAGTCTTTAGTTTCCAGCTGTTCTTCAGCCAGGCCCGATAAGTCTTTAGTTTCCAGCTGTTCTTCAGCCAGGCGCGATAAGTCTTTAGTTTCCAGCTGTTCCTCGGCCAGGCCTGATAATTCATTAGTTTCCAGCTGTTGCTCGGCCAGGGCAGAGCCCACTAAGAGCGTTAACAGTAGTAACGCTTTCATCATCGTCCCCAGTTATGTCAGCGGCTGGGTCCTTGGATGCAAAGACATGATGGATAATGTCGGTGGTGGTGTGTATTAAAAGAATAACCATCATGTACATGTAACAAAGTAAAGAAAGGGAAACGAATGTATGCACGTAGGAGACAAGTACTGAAGTCGTTTCTGTCGTGGGACTTCGCAGCTGAAGTAATCAAGAGTCCAGGACAGATACGTCTTCAATAATAATGTATTATGTTTGTGCAGCGCTTTTTTTTCCCATCTTACACACACACACGCACACACAAACACACACACACATTACCTCAAATAGCCATACGTTACAAAAGTGGTATGCAGAAGAACATCTCTGAACGCACAACACGTCGAAACTTGAAGTGGATTGCATACACCAGCAGAAGACTACACCGGGGACCAGTCCTGTGAGATAAGAATAGAAAACTGAGGATAGTCGGTACAGGTACATCAAAACTGAACAGTCGAGATTGGAAAAACTTCGCCTGGTGAAACAAATAGCAATTTCTACTGCAATATGCAGATGGAAGGGTCGGAATTTGGGGTAAACCTTCGGGATGTTTTGGAACCGGAGATTCGCAGTATGAATATGCTGTGAATCATGTTGATTTAATAATGTGATGAATTAGGACCTCTAAGGATGCTACCAGCACCATGTTGAATCCGTAACACGAAATATTTAGGATGTTTTGAGGGTAAAGGAGGGTCTCCACCCAATACTAGAATGGAGTACCTAATAAAACCACAGTGTGTGTGTGTAATATATATATATATATATATATATATATGTAGGTAGTAGGTTGGTAGACAGCAACCGCCCAGGGAGGTACTACCGTCCTGCCAAGTGAGTGTAAAACGAAAGCCTGTAATCGTTTTACATGATGGTAGGGTTGCTGGTGTCTTTTGTCTGTCTCATAAATATGCAAGATTACAGGTAAGTCTTGCTACTTCTACTTACACTTAGGTCACACTACACATACATGTACAAGCATATATATACACACCCCTCTGGGTTTTCTTCTATTTTCTTTCTAATTCTTGTTCTTGTTTATTTCCTCTTATCTCCATGGGGAAGTGGAACAGAATTCTTCCTCTGTAAGCCATGCTTGTCGTAAGAGGCGACTAAAATGCCGGGAGCAAGGGGCTAGTAACCCCTTCTCCCGTATATATTACTAAATTTAAAAGGAGAAACTTCAGTTTTTTCTTTTGGGCCACCCCACCTCAGTGGGATACGGCTGGTACGTTGAAAGAAAAGAATATATATATATATAGGATTTCGTTCTGATTTTTAACCCCGGAGGGTTAGCCACCCAGGATAACCCAAGAAAGTCAGTGCGTCATCGAGGACTGTCTAACTTATTTCCATTGGGGTCCTTAATCTTGTCCCCCAGGATGCGACCCACACCAGTCGACTAACACCCAGGTACCTAATTGCTGCTAGGTGAACAGGTGTAAGGAAACGTGTCGAATGTTTCCACACTCCGGGAATCGAACCCGGGCCCTCCGTGTGTGAAGCGGGAGCTTTAGCCACCAGGCCACCGGGCCATATATAGTATATATACTATATATATGTATATATGTATATATATATATATATATATATATATATATATATATATATATATATATATATATATATATATATATATATATATATATATATATATATATATATATATATATATATAAAGTGTAATATCTATTTCTATAAGTACATGCACAAGGTATACAGGTCTGCCTGACATGAATGACATATTACTACATATATAGAAAGCTGCTTGTTATGCAGAGCATTTCCCACAAATTAGGTCAGTTTTCTCCCAGGATGCGACCCACACCAGTCGACTAACACCCAGGTACCCATTTTACTAATGGGTGAACATAGACAACAGGTAAACAGAAACACGCGCAATGTTTCTACCCTCGCCGGATATCGAACCCGAACCCCTCACCGTGTGAACCAAGAACTTTCGCCACCAGGCCACGGGGCCACAGTAATTATTTCACTTTTAATTATTTCACAATACCCACTTGACTATTGTTGCTGGGACCTGATATCATGTTACACTCTAGATGAACCTGATATCATGTTACACACTAGATGAACCTAATATCATGTTACACTCTTGATGAACCTGATATCATGTTACACTAGATGAACCTGATATCATGTTACACTCAAGATGAACCTGATATCATGTTACACTCTAGATGAACCTAATATCATGTTACACTCTTGATGAAGCTGATATCATGTTACACTCTAGATGAACCTAATATCATGTTACACTCTTGATGAACCTGATATCATGTTACACTCTAGATGAACCTGATATCATGTTACACTCAAGATGAACCTGATATCATGTTACACTGAAGATGACCCTGATATCATGTTACACTCAAGATGAACCTGATATTATGTTACACTCAAGATAAACCTGATATCATGTTACACTCTAGATGAACCTGATATCATGTTACACTAGATAACCCTGATATCATGTTACACTCTAGATGAACCTGATATCATGTTACACTCAAGATGAACCTGATATCATGTTACACTCAAGACGAACCTGATATCATGTTACACTCAAAACGAACCTGATATCATGTTACACTCAAGACGAACCTGATATCATGTTACACTCTAGATGAACCTGATATCATGTTACACTCAAGATGAACCTGATATCATGTTACACTCAAGATGAACCTGATATCATGTTACACTCAAGATGAACCTGATATCATGTTACACTCTAGATGAACCGGATATCATGTTACACTCTATATGAACCTGATATCATGTTACACTCAAGATGAACCTGATATCATGTTACACTCTAGATGAACCTGATATCATGTTACACTCTACATGAACCTGATATCATATTACACTCAAGGTGAAACTAATATCATGTTACACTCTAGATGAACCTAATATCATGTTACACTCAAGATGAACCTGATATCATGTTACACTCTAGATGAACCTGATATCATGTTACACTCAAGGTGAAACTAATATCATGTTACACTCTAGATGAACCTGATATCATGTTACACTCAAGATGAACCTGATATCATGTTACACTCTAGATGAACCTGATATCATGTTACACTCTAGATGAACCTGATATCATGTTACACTCAAGGTGAAACTAATATCATGTTACTCTCTAGATGAACCTGGTATCATGTTACACTAGATGAACCTGATATCATGTTACACTCAAGATGAACCTGATATCATGTTACACTCTAGATGAACCTGATATCATGTTACACTCTAGATGAACCTGATATCATGTTACACTCAAGGTGAAACTAATATCATGTTACTCTCTAGATGAACCTGGTATCATGTTACACTAGATGAACCTGATATCATGTTACACTCTAGATGAACCTGATATCATGTTACACTCTAGATGAACCTAATATCATGTTACACTAGATGAACCTGATATCATGTTACACTCTAGATGAACCTAATATCATGTTACACTCAAGATGAACCTAATATCATGTTACACTCTAGATGAACCTAATATCATGTTACACTAGATGAACCTAATATCATGTTACACTCTAGATGAACCTGATATCATGTTACACTCTAGATGAACCTAATATCATGTTACACTCTAGATGAACCTAATATCATGTTACACTCTAGATGAACCTAATATCATGTTACACTCTAGATGAACCTGATATCATGTTACACTCTAGATGAACCTAATATCATGTTACACTCTAGATGAACCTAATATCATGTTACACTCAAGATGACACTCATCAACATCTTGCAGACGATGCATACAACGTTCCATGATTCCAAGAAAGGTCGCTTAAACTATAATTTTGTTTACTAATGCTTTATTTTTGAAAGTTCTTGACTTGACTAGTCTATAGCATGGAAAGGATTAAGGGAAATGATATTTGATCCAAGAAATTGAATCGTTGCTTCACTTTCTTGGATCAAGAGTCCTTCCCCAGCATTAAAGTTGGTCTCTTCCTTGAAGGTTATACATCCTACATGACACTGTGCGGGTTAGGACGATATATATTTTAAATTTAAGCATGCGAGAGATATTTACCTAGGAATAGTTAATATTCCTAAACGTCCTTATCTTGTATCGTTATCTTTTGTGGTAATATTAATGACAAAACATGCAATCACCACTGCAGCAACGAATGGGAGGGAAGGGGAAGAGGGAGAAGAAGTTGCTTTAAACTTCTCGAGTTTTAAACGTTTCTTGAAGAGCAATGCATTTAATGTAGTGGAAATCTTGGTGAAGACACTAATTGTCACAGATGGATTCCCCACTTGCATGGATTTTAATTCCTTCCATAGGATAAAATTTTTTGTTTAGCTAATCTGCTTTCATACGAATTATAAGGAAAAGGGATGATAACATTACTTAACGTGTTCATAGGGAGCTAGGTTAAATTAATTGACTTTAGGCACTGAATAACCTTCTAATATATATATATATATATATATATATATATATATATATATATATATATATATATATATATATATATATATATATACATAAGTGGAATATAAGCGCCCTATTAACATTTGCATGAAATACATTAAGAAGTTGATAAATTATGTTCGTAAATTCGTAAAGCAAGAGGGCGCAAAAGGGTCCCAAGAGATCCCACCTCGTGTAAGAGTCATGACAGGAACTAACTCACGTGTAAGATGTGGTCCTCGCAATGGATTAAGACCAAGTGATGATACTAGCACCGCGCAGCGTGTCCTGGAGGGGTATATATAGTCTCGCTGTGCTCAACACACGTCATGACCCGTAAACCTACATGTTGTATCATCTATAGGTAATCAATTTCTCTTCAAACTATACCTAAAAAAATGTTAATAGATAGCCTAAGGCCACAAATATATAGCTTTATTTAAAGCAGCTCAAAAAGGTTATACTTGGAATATATCGTTAATTGTTAAAGAATCTTTACGATATACTATGAAAACCTGACGTAGAGAGTGAAAATATGAGAGGATAATATGACGCAGCTCGAAAGCTGCCAGATATTGTCATCCTAACTTAATACTGTAAAAATCTAAAATATTGTTTGAGGTTAAACTATTTTTGTAAAGTTTTTGTATATTCATTAAAATATAACGAAAAAAAAATGTTTGGAAAACGAAGAAGTATATAAATAAAATACTTTAACAGAACATTCTCTCTCAGCCTGAATGAGTGTGGACGTAAAACTTGCCAGTCAGTACTAACAGTTCCCCTGTGATCCAAGTATTACATATAATCCCAATTATATTACATATGATCGCTCTGTATATAATAGATAATGACTTAATATACAGAGCCAAGTTTTTACAAGAATCACCAAGATTTCGGTATTTACACCACAAATTTTCCAGATGTTAAAATGAAGTCTACAGCAGCATTTGATATATTAGTTGGTACTGGAACACACGTCCCACTGTATATAGCTCTGTGTATGGTTCATTCATTAGAGGTTCGCCGGTACTTCCGGCCCGGGTCTTCTCCATATGGTGACCCGGCGGGGCGTGTATGGTCTTTTCTGGATAAATTTAAACACGAAAATTAATTGGCTTTCAGAATTATTCAATAACGAAGCAAAAAGCTTAACGAAATTGTGGAAAACTAGTGTTGATAGCTATTAACACCCATGTAAGAGTAACTGGAGTCTCCGTCAGCTCGGGCTGACAAGTTTGATTATCTCGTGTGTGTAACCCATCCTGTGATGGTATATGAGAATCTAATATACATAGCTCTTCTTTCCATTGTAACAACAATACAGAATAGGACAGCCGCACACTGCAGGTGCTGCTACAGTGTAACTACCACATAGAAGAGGGTAGTGGCAATCATTGGATGTTCACACTATGTAACTCATATATAAAAGGGTAGTCACACATTGGCAGTGTTCCCAGTGTGTCTATATATCATACAGAATAGGGTAACCGCTCACTGCGAGTGTTTCAGCCAGGTAAATCCTATATAAAACAGGTTAGCCGTACACTGCAAATGTTCCCAGGTGAGGTAACAGGAAGGGCATGTATGGAGGGTTAGTATTCTTGTAGAATCCTTGAAATAAGGTGGATTTAAGCTTGTTCACATATAACACACAGATGCAAACATAAATACATTAGTCGTCACGACTATGTATACACGCAAATAAGTTCTAGCATACGCAAATATAATACTTGCGCGCGCTCTCTCTCCCTCTCTCTCACACACACGTACACACACACACACAGACACAGACACACACACATGGATGAGGTATCACAGTAGGCACCTGTGACGAGCGGGGTCCCACAGGGGTCGGTCCTAGGACCAGTGGTATTTTTGGTATATGTGAATGACCTGATGGAAGGGATAGACTTAGAGGTGTCCCTGTTCGCAGATGATGTGAAGTTAATGAGGAGAATTTGATCAGATGAACATCAGGCAGGACTTCAAAGAAACCTGGACAGGCTAGAAACGTTGTCCAGCAACTGGCTTCTCGAATTCAATCCTGCCAAATGCAAATTCATGAAGGTCGGAGAAGGGCAAAGAAGACCGCAGACAGAGTATAGGCTAGGTGGCCAAAGACTGCAAACCTCGCTCAAGGAGAAAGATCTTGGGGTGAGCATAACACCGAGCAAGTCTCCGGAAGCACACATCAACCAGATAACTGCTGCAACATATGGGCGCCTGGCAAACCTGAGATTAGCGTTCCGATACCTGAACAGTGAATCTTTCAAGACATTATATACCGTGTACATCAGGCCCCTACTGGAGTATGCAGCACCAGTTTGCAACCCACACCGGGTCAAGCACGTTAAGAAATTAGAGAAAGTGCAAAGGTTTGCGACAAGGTTAGTTCCAGAGATAAGGGGAATGTCCAACAAAGAAAGGTTAAAGGATATCGGCTTGACGACACTGGAGGACAGGAGGGTTAGGGGAGACATGATAACGACATAGAAAATACTGCGTGGAATAGACAAGGTGGACAGAGAGAAGATGTTTCAGAGAGGGGACACAGAAACAAGGGGTCACAATTGGAAGCTGAAGACTCAGACGAGTCACAGGGACGTTAGGAAGTATTTTTTCAGTCATAGAGTCGTTAGGAAGTGGAATAGCCTAGTAAGAGAAGTAGTGGAAGCAGGAACCATACATAGTTTTAAGAAGAGTTATGACAAAGCTCAGGAATCAGAGAGGGAGAGGACCTTGTAGCGATCAGTGAAGAGGCTGGGCCAGGAGCTGAGTCTCGACCCCTGCAACCACAATTAGGTGAATTAGGTGAGTACGCATACACTGAACATGAAATGATCAAACCAGGAACAAGGGAACATAGATGGAAGGTAAACAACATAGACGATTTACAGTGATTTTAGAGAGAGTTTTTTTCAGTCTCAGATTTATGGGAGGCTGGATGCGGAACGGATCTACCTACCTGAAGTCTACCTGAAGAGTGCTCTGAGGGTCAACTACCCTGTGGCCTGACCGTTGGTGCTTGCAACGTGAATTCCAACGTATGCACCACAACCCAACTGATTAGGAACTGACTTAAAGAATTTACCAAATTCTCTCTTGAAAATAGCAAGGTGTTGGTGATCCTCTTTACTAACGAAAGAAATGTTGAAATATCTCACTGGGTTTTCCCTCAGTGTACTTACTGTATCCCTGTTTTTTATTGTGGTTTTTTTGTAATGTGTTCCAAGTCACTTTATCAGGGAATGATCTGCGTGTGCAAATTTGGAGCCATTCCTTCTAGAATTTTTCAGGTGTAGATTATAGTGTATCTTTATCGCCTACATCCCAAGAACTATGGATCGAGGGACTACAGACGTTACACCCAATAAATTAGGTGCAGGGTGGAGACAAACGTCACACCCAGTTTAAAGTGTAAGGATGCCAGGGCTCAGTAGGTCAGAAACCAGTAATGCCGGTGGATGAGAGGTGATCATGAGCCAGGATTCGACCCCTGCAAACACAAATCAGCGAGTACAGAGAGAAATTGGGAAGGACCTGTAGGTGCTACGGACATCTGCCTATGACATGCCTATCACGTACATACGTTCTCTCAGCTTATATTCAGCAGTGAATCTAATCTCTCTTTGCTTCGATTTCCGGTATGTCAGGTGTGTGAAAGACCTATCAACTACACTAGGGTTTCAGCTATCTGAGGTTACTAAGGCCTATCAAATATCCGATGGTTATTAAAACTTATCGACTACTTGGAGATCATTAATATCTACCGACTTTGTGAGAGGTCAGTTAGACATATCGACTTGGTGAGCGTCGTATCTACTACATTCGTGAAGGTCACTAATACATATCGACTACACTAGGTCACATTTCACCTAGACCAGTGTTTATGTGCACAGATGCACAACTCTTGATGTATATAATCTAAATTCATATACATTTCTCTGTGTATATACACCGAAATATGTGTAAACACCGAGGCTTCCCTCTCGTTGTCTATACACTGAGAGAAATACACCTGAGTGTTTACTCAGTGTTTATACACAAAAAAATATACTTCTGGGTGTACATAACTTACATAAGTTGATGCTGAACAAGCGGCAACTTTATTCTTCCACTGCTTTAGTATTAATGTTTTATATTTAACGAAATTGTGAAGACACGTTTCAACTGAGGCATTAAGTGTAGGGGAATCGAACGCCATGGTTCATAAACGCACCATGTTTTCTTTAATTTATTGAGGGATGACTTACTCATTCCCTCAGTTTTTAGTATGGTCAGTAAGTTCATTCAGGTATACACAGTTACATTAATTATCACACATAGCAGCATATATGTAGAGATTGAAATTTTTTTGCCATTGATGTGGCTAGTTTATTGTGCACCCCATATCCATCTGTGGACGGTAGTGCAAGAGCATATGGATGCACAAAAGACCTAGGAACTAGGTCCCAAAAGGGTTAACAGGAGTACATATGGATTTATATCTACATATCTACAGTTCATTTATCTGTTACAAGCAAATTTAGGAAATTTGCTTAATATATCTGGTATCTTATTTCTATTAATAAGATATCTTGACATATCACATAGGTTATTATAGTGTCTACCTCTGTATTCCTCAATAAGTGGACAATTAAGCACATAGTGTTCAAGAGAGTGACCATGTGCCTGATCACATAATTTACATTTAGTTTGATCATCATCTGTGTCTCCCAAACTGCCAGAAGTACTTGTAACCAAGCCTAAGCCTGGCCACTACAACATCAGTCAGTCTGTTCACATTGCAAGTTGCTCCATAAACATATTTATTTATTTATTTATTTATTTATTTATAAATTTTAGCATACATACAGAGGTACAAAAAAATACAGATAAGAGCAGCATGCCAAAGCCACTTATACTATGCATAGCATTACGTTCATGTTATCATAGTGGGTTATAGATCTACTCAGGCTTCTAACTACATTTCGATAACAATCATTTTCATTATTTACTTCTCTCCTAATATTATTCCTAATGCTAGACACAGATATACCAAAGTTATATTCTACATTCTCCTTCTGGGTACTCTTCTTGGCTAACATATCAACTTTATCATGAAGGAGTAATCCAATGTGTGATAGGATACATAGCAATTGTACATTAATTCCTTTGTCCCGGATTTTTTTTTTTAGTTTCTATACCTGGCTTCTCCAATGAGCATGTTGTTGGAGTCATTATATGAGTCAACAGCCTTCAGTGATTATATAGAATCAGTAATAATGATAAAGTGTAGAGAACCTGGGATAACCCAAAAAAAGTCAGATAGAGTGATTTATTTCCATTGGGGTCCTTGTGATAATTATTATTTATATTTAAAATTTAAAAGCAGGTAGGTATCTTAACTATGTAAAAGTTGCTACAGTGCAAGAAGATACCAGGAGTATACCTGGAGTATACCTGGAGAGGGTTCCGGGAGAGGTAAAATTAGTTATTTTCATACAAGAAATCACTCTCCTCCCTTTCTGTAGCCTTATTCATGAGGTACATTACGGCTCACTTCTTGAACTGACTCATGCTATGACAGGTTTTGACATGTGCAGGGAGTAATAATAATAATAATAATAATAATAATAATAATAATAATAATAATAATAATAATAATAATAATAATAATAATAATAATAATAATAATAATAATAATAATAATAATAATATCTTTATTTACTGCAAGTACATGTACAAGGTATACAGTCCTAGCTGACACCAGTGACACTACTATATAGAAAGCCCCTTGTTATGCAGAGTATTTCGGGGCAAATTAGGTCAGTTTTTTCCCAGGATGCTACCCACACCAGTCCACTAACACCCAGGTACCTATTTTACTGATGGGTGAACATAGGCAACCGGTGTAACGAAACACGTCCGATGTTTCCACCCCTTCGCCGGGAAAAATATCTTGAAGCCTGACCACTGACTCTCGGTGCTGCAAAGTTGTTCTCCCTTCCCCTTTACCTTTGTAACTTGTGAGTTCATTACCTTTGTACCTAGTTCAGCTATCAAAACTTTGGGGCCCCAGTCCCTGGACCCATTATGTACCTCTGTAATCTGTAAATACCTTTGTAACTTCTCATGATTGTGACCAGATCTACCTGGAGTTCATTACCTTTGTAACTAGTTCAGCTATCAAAACTTTGGGGCCCAGTCCCTGAACCCATTATGTACCTCTGTAATCTTTTAACTACCACCCACAGGATGGGTATGGGGTGCATAATAAACATATTAAACTATCTAACCTTCCCCTAGTAATATACAATGAGTTAGAAAAGCTTTACATAAGTACAGTTGGTTGTATTGGCTACATTGCGAGTTTCTAGAACAGTTATAGCACGCAGTGGAGATAAATTACATAGAATTAAGGTATTATAACACAAGGAAGTCAGACTGTGACTTTATTCCATTGTTTGTATTTTATGTACACAAATGTCTACTTAAAATACAAAATACATAATATATAATATACTAATAGTAATCAACTAATAGTAATGAAACGAATATTAATGAATATAAGTTATAAGACCAAGCAGCTGTCTTTGCATGTTATATAGTATCAATTATAATGTTACCTCGATTGCTAGCGCACTCAGCTCACACAAGTGAAGTCCGTGGTTCGATCCTCGGTAAGAGCTGAAACACTAAGACGTGTTTTCTTAAGACACCTGATGTCCATGTAAAATAGGTACCTGGCTGTTAGTCGACTGTTGTGGGTCGCATCCTGGAAGACAATAATGAAGGACCACAATTGGGTTGCATTGGGTGGCTATTCCTCTCCCTCTTACCCTTGTATCTCATAAGTCAATGCAGATTGGAGCAGATATCTGTCTAGAAAAGTAAGATAACATAAGATTTGTTTGGATTTTTAACCCGGAAAAAAGCTCTTGAGAGTTAATTTTCACATAAGCTGTTCTTTAGGGCAATTGAAAAACCTAATCAAAAACTTACTTATGCCTAACTGTGTGTGAACTGTGCTTGACTTTACTAGGTCATCCTTGGTTAAATATGAATATTGTAATACAATATCTTTGTGTGTCCTTAAAACCATTGTCAACAATCATATTTGTTATGCTTTCCGAAAGTAATAGTTTACCGCTATTTGATCGTTTTCTATATTATTTAGCTTCACAAAAAACGTACAAATTTATTGGGAATCTTAAGAATATGAATTTATGGTACAGGTAGAGACCGTCCTCACATGTTCTAAAGCTGTCGGTTTTATACCCTTGAAAAAAGTGAAGTCAAGATTTTGACAAGTGTAGGGTTATTATCATGGAGGATAGTTTTCACAGTGAAGAAGGTAGTTTAGTTTAATATCCTTATAATGCCCCCTATACCATGGTGTGGGCGGTAGTCATAAGATTACCGAGGCACATAATGGGTCTAGGGACTAAGCCGGAAAGTTTTGATTGATAAACATGTAAATAGTTCATTACCATTGATAACAAACTATTCACATATTCATATCTGCTTACAATCGAAATCAAGAACAACAATAGCAAATTTCGTTGCCAAAGATATTTGAAGGCATTTAAGGTATTTTGGGGTTGCTGAATTCGAAAATGTCACTTGGTTTTTCAAATTGGCTCTAGTTTGTAAGATATTGTATACCTACCCTCAATTAATAGGAGAGTAGTTGTATCAACACCAATATTGTAACCTTTATTTTGTTACTTTTTGCAGATAAACCTGAGGTCTTCACGAAGAGTCTGCTTAAACAATCCCAATGCATTTTGAAACATTTATGGCGAATACTCTTTGCAAAAACAGAAAAAACGTCACAGATTTTGTATAACAAGCTTATCTTGCTTATTTTGGAGTGGTGCTTGGAAAACAAGATAGGTCTTGGGCTCCCTATGTGGTTTGCATAACCTGTGCAGAATGCTTATGCCAGGCGAAAAATAGGGAAAGGAAAAGTTTAAATTTGGGTGTGCCTACAGTGTGGCGAGAACCGAAAAACCACCACGACGATTGTTATTTCTGTATAGTGAATGCGAAAAGCTTGCCTGTGAAAAGCCTGCAAGATTCTTTACAAAAAAAAAAAATATAATGAAGTTTCTTACGGTCAAGCTGGGAAAAAGAAAAAGGCCTGAGCTTGCTACCACCTGCAGCTCATAACAATGGTTATAAATAACCATAATTTTTAAAGGGGTGGACCGGTAAGCCAGCGGAAGGCCTCGATCAGATGACCAAAAGCTCCAAAGGCGGGTCATCATCTGACTAAGACCCGCGTCAGGAAACATTTGTCCTGTTTCCTGACGAACCTTACCTAACCTAACCTGGGAAAAAGAATTTACTACACTGTTTATACATGTGAGAAACTTTAACCAAATACTTAAGAGGTATTGTGGTAATATTGTCAGAGTTACATTTACTATATTGCCACTTTTCTTGATTAAAGAATTGCAAAATAAGGAATTTAACTCTGGGGAAAGAATCGAAGTCTCTTAAATGTCTTGCCTATTGTATGCACACAGCACTGCGCAGACTAACCATTTGACATTATACAGTTCCCTTGTTTGGCAACAAGGCCAAACACGGGAGCCGTGCGATTGTTTAGACTTTAGAGGCACTAGAAGTGCCATTGATGGTATTTACTGACATTACTGAAGCAAGCAGAAAATAATTAAAGCGATAACAAACAACCCAAAAATGGATAATAACAAAACGTGCACAACACAACAAGAGTGAAGATGCGCTACAATGTGTACAATTATCGGGAGGAAAAGAAACCTGTAAGTAAACTACTGCACATATCTTGAAGACAAGGGATTAGCAAAGACTTCATTGAAACTGGCTCTGGGATGGGGCTGGCTCTGGGATGGGGCTGGCTCTGGGATGGGACTGGCTCTGGGATGGGTCTGGCTCTGGGATGGGTCTAGCTCTGGGTTGGGGCTGTTTCTGGGTTGGGGCTGGCTCCGGGGTGGGGTTGGCTCTGGGATGGGGCTCTCTCTTGGATGGGGCTGTCTCTTGGATGGGGCTGTCTCTTGGATGGGGCTGTCTCTTGGATGGGGCTGGCTCCGGGGTGGGGTTGGCTGAGTGGGGCTATGACATCACGGTGTCCCCACACCACCCTGGAGCAATGAGGAAAATTACCAGACTAGACACCAATGTCAATTTCCCTTGCATAGCTTGTAGGACAGGGATGAAGGTAGGGGCTGAGGCGGGGTAGATGAATGCCACTGCCAACAGGCAGGTGAAATGATACAAAAAAAATCGTTGAACGGTTGGGGCTTGAACCCATGGCAAGTTAGTCTTAAAAGTCAGAGGCCAGTGCGTTAACTACTCGGCCAGGTGGCTCTGATAATATTCATCCAGCTAGGTGTATTTTGTTCCGTGATTTGTTTGCAGTCGTGTTATTACGATTTCGTGAGTCACGAAGTATTGTAGCTTAGCTATGGGAGAAGACAAACTCACTTGGGACGACACAAACCCCCCAAAATTACACCTGATTTTAAGTGAGGCGCGAGATGGCTCGACTAGAGCCTGAAGAAGCCTGACTGAAACAAGGGAAGATTGACTTCAGCTTCATGTAGCGGGATGCAATTTACCAGAAAATAGGCAGAGTTTAACTTCTTAATAAAAAAATCAGGAAATCACTGATGTTGGTGGACCTACGCTGTGAAGCAAGTTGACGCAGCAGGCGGATTTATTTGCGTGAAAGGTGACATGAGCTTCTATTGTACAGGAGGATTTAGGATGACCTTTGCGGCAGCGACTTCCACCTAATGTAGTGGAGCAGGAAAACACCCAAGACACTTTTTTCAGTATTGATAAAGATGATTCACTACAGACAGGCCCCTGAGACGCCACCACTTAATGTGAATGCGGGGGATCGAGTCTCCAACACTCTTTGAGCTTATTAACCCACTGGAGCTCAATGTTGCATAAATGCAGTGCGGTGTGACACCTGGTGCGTCAAGAAGTTCGCTGCTTCGATATTTAGCGCCTCTCCCTTCCGAAAAGAGGGGAGGGGATATGGAGACGAGGAACGGGGAAGGGGAAGGGGAATGGGGAGGGGAAAGGAGAAAGGGGGAAAGGGAAAACCTTGATACTGCCGAAGGATCGTTCATCCAGGAAAATGTACCATCCTCACGTTTCTTAGATCAAACCTGATTACCTTATATTTCTTTGGCGTCGTATGACCCTTACGGTTAAGCGCTTTCCCCCAAGAGTTTAATAATTGTATAAGAGGTCAGTCTTCATATTTACCTCGGGTTGAGTTTCCACTAACTTGAATGCCTCTATAGGTGGGAATATTTTTATCTTGCTGGTGAGGGACTTTTAATCCAGGGAACTGGCAGCTCCAATTCCTTGGATCAGAACTTATTATCTTCCATTCCCCAGGCGCTGTATGACACCTACCGGTTTAATATTTCCGAGTAAATACAATGATAATAATAATAATAATAATAATAATAATAATAATAATAATAATAATAATAATAATAATAATAATAATAATAATAATTATTATTATTATTATTATTATTATTATTATTATTATTATTATTATTATTATTATTATTATTACAGATTACTTATTGCATTAGAGTTCGCTCTTAAAGCGATATATGATTCAGTTACTCTACTATATCTTGTTAACTAATTTCCCGTCAGCTGTGGAACTAGCATGGTTAAGAACCTCTGCTGATAACACATGTGCTCGACTCAGTCTGGGCTCCACACTGGTGCTTCATACTCGATGGCTGGTCTGATATTGCACTTGCATAATGTTTCGAATGATTCTTGTTAGGGTTCCTGTAGACATGTGTTTTTTATTTATTTAGTGAAGCGATAAGCCCATGCGAGTCATTTAGCATAAGGAGTGGCAAAGACTCGATCCTCCGTCTGATAATCGTGAAACAGACAGACTACCATTCATTATATACTTCTAGCATTTAACAGCATCACGTACGTTGATGCTGCAATACGACAAGAGATTTGATGGATTAATACGTTATGAAAACTTATGTACTTGTATACTTATACGTGTGCGCATGCATACTTTAGTACATACACATACATGTACACACGAGCACGGTAATGATAGTCACACACTGCATACTTACAAAGGGGATGTGAGAAATAGACTATTCACACTCACACACAATTGTGATCAGTGAAGAGGGGGCCAGGAGCTATGAATAGACCCCTCTGACTACAAACAGGTGAGTACACACACACACACACACACACACACACACACACATAAACATAGTGGCAGGGTATCGGCCCTCTTCATTAGCCAATCTGTAGTCTCCCACTTTTGTGTCGCACTGTTCTGCGATCTTTCTCCTCCACATTACAAAACAGAAAAATAACCTCATGTGGGTCAAGACGCCTCCTCCTGTATCTTGCTCCTCCTGCAGAAGCAACTCCTGATGACTCCCGCGCAGTGAAATGATTTATAACAACGACCCAGAGCCAGACTCAGGTAGGCACCTGTTGATGTGGCTGGCCCTCATAAATTATTATAAATAATAATTGGGAGCGCTAAACCCTAAACCCGTAAGAGTTATAAAGCGCCCTGGGGAATGGGAGGTATTCTGATGCGATCAAAGTAAGGTGAGCACAGCTCCAATTTTTTAGAAGAACAGTCCTTCACCCGTATCAAGGAGCCTCCCTAGAGAGAATGGCCCTGACTAAGCTCCCGTCCCTGAATTATTATTATTATTATTATTATTATAATCAAGGGGAAGCGCTAAACCCGGAGGATTATACAGCGCCTTGAGTGGGATGTGGAAGGCATTCAGGCTTAATTCGGGGAGCTGGAGCACAGATCCAATTTCCTAAATCAAGAGCCCCTCACCAGCATCAAGGAACCTTCCCTGAGGGGTCCCGTCCCTGAAGGTGACTCGTTAGACATCCCAGCAGAGGTCTGTCTGTTTCTCCAATATGGCTAAGATTGCCATCATCACTTCTATCTTGGAGTAGTGTTGGGCAGGTTCATTCCTCCCGGCACTGTAAATTTCGTGATTTTAATTACGTTACTTACGCTGACAAGGCATTTGCTGATTTGTGTGCTACCCTGTTCAATGGCTCAGTGGTAAATGGTCGGTGCCTTTATGTTGATGCCTTGGAAACTGTAGTTTAGAGAAGTCCCATGTTTGTTACAGTCCGGTTCCGGACGAGCTATAAGCTCATACATAAATTTTAATGCCTTAGCGTCGAACCAATGAACTCCGACAAGGCAGTGTGTGTACCCGGTTGTATTGCCGGGTACACACACACACACACACACACACACTCTCTCTCTCTCTCTCTCTCTCTCTCTCTCTCTCTCTCTCTCTCTCTCTCTCGCACACACACACACACATTATTACAAGTAATAGTTTTCCATGTGTATTTAACCTCGCCTATATCTCCTGTTATATGTGTATTAAGTATTATTGTAATGTACATTAAGTAAGAAATACCACTCTGCTAAACTTGTGTTTTCACAAACTACGTTTAATCACTCCGTAAGACTGAAGGTTATCACTGAACCAATTTAAATAAAACGTAATTAATTTTGTAAATGATTACTTGCCATTTACAACCTTTCTTGTCGTACTTATAATTGTACTTAACTGCACAAGAAGTCTTACATAATACTCTATGTCTAATTTCTAAGTAACATGTAAACCTTATGACCAGTTGCAAGAAATGCAATGAAGAATTAGTGGTTATGTGCATACTTCTCTAATAATTCATGTATATCTATAATAATTCATGTATATCTATAATAATTCATGTATATCTATAATAATTCATGTATATCTATAATAATTCATGTATATCTATAATAATTCATGTATATCTATAATAATTCATGTATATCTATAATAATTCATGTATATCTATAATAATTCATTTATATCTATAATAATTCATGTATATCTATAATAATTCATGTATATCTATAATAATTCATGTATATCTATAATAATTCATTTATATCTATAATAATTCATGTATATCTATAATAATTCATGTATATCTATAATAATTCATGTATATCTATAATAATTCATGTATATCTATAATAATTCATGTATATCTATAATAATTCATGTATATCTAAAATAATTCATGTATATCTATAATAATTCATGTACATCTATAATAATTCATGTATATCTATAATAATTCATGTATATCTATAATAATTCATGTATATCTATAATAATTCATTTATATCTATAATAATTCATGTATATCTATAATAATTCATGTATATCTATAATAATTCATGTATATCTATAATAATTCATTTATATCTATAATAATTCATGTATATCTATAATAATTCATGTACATCTATAATAATTCATGTATATCTATAATAATTCATGTATATCTATAATAATTCATGTATATCTATAATAATTCATGTATATCTATAATAATTCACGTATATCTATAATAATTCATTTATATCTATAATAATTCATGTATATCTATAATAATTCATGTATATCTATAATAATTCATGTATATCTATAATAATTCATGTATATCTATAATAATTCATGTATATCTATAATAATTCATGTATATCTATAATAATTCATGTATATCTAAAATAATTCATGTATATCTATAATAATTCATGTATATCTATAATAAATCATGTATATCTATAATAATTCATGTATATCTATAATAATTCATGTATATCTATAATAATTCATGTATATCTATAATAATTCATGTATATCTATAATAATTCATGTATATCTATAATAATTCATGTATATCTATAATAATTCATGTATATCTATAATAATTCATGTATATCTATAATAATTCATGTATATCTAAAATAATTCATGTATATCTATAATAATTCATGTATATCTATAATAAATCATGTATATCTATAATAATTCATGTATATCTATAATAATTCATGTATTTCTATAATAATTCATTTATATCTATAATAATTCATGTATATCTATAATAATTCATGTATATCTATAATAATTCATGTATATCTAAAATAATTCATGTATATCTATAATAATTCATGTATATCTATAATAAATCATGTATATCTATAATAATTCATGTATATCTATAATAATTCATGTATATCTATAATAATTCATGTATATCGTGTTTGGTTCAGAGAAATAAAATTATTCTCCTTTTCTCTTCTTCCTCTTCATCATTCTCTTTCTTCCTCTTCCTTTTCTTTTTCCTTTTCTTTCTTTCTTCATTCTTCTTCTTCTTCTTCTTCTTCTTCTTCTTCTTCTTCTTCATCTTCATCTTCATCTTCTTCTTCTTCTTCTTCTTCTTCTTCTTCTTCTTCTTCTTCTTATTATTATTATTATTATTATTATTATTATTATTATTATTATTATTATTATTATTATTATTATTATTATTATTATTATTATTATTAATATACAAGTTTTACACGAGTCATCAACTTTGTCAACATCTCTTACTTTATCACACAAGTTTCTAAGAAGGTCGACCTGTCAAAGTGAACCTGGATAAGCAAATCATTTTTAATTTGTGTTCCACCAGACTGACCACAACTTTGTGTTCCACCAGACTGACCACAACTTTGTGTTCCACCAGACTGACCACAACTTTGTGTTCCACCAGACTGACCACAACTTTGTGTTCCACCAGACTGACCACAACTTCACCAAATTTTTCTACGATCAGAACCTCTGTATGAAGCCTGTATGGGCCCTACGGGCTTAGAGCTTTCAGAGGAAATAATAGTAGTAGCAGCAGCAGTAGTAATAGTAGTAGTAGTAGTATTAGTAGTAGTAGTAGTAGTAGTAGTAGTAGTAATAATAATAATAATAATAATAATAATAATAATAATAATAATAATAATAATAATAATAATAATAATAATAATAATACTATGGGATCATTGAAAAACATTCATTTAAATACAACTTTATTAAATAAAATTTAGTATTTGTGTTTATAATAAATAATATAATAAATCTCTGCCAGCAGAGAGTGCAACTTTCATGAATAATGTTGGGCCCACATGTTGGGCCCACATGTTGGGTCCACATGTTGGGTCCACATGTTGGGCCCACATGGTGGGTCCACATGTTGGGTCCACATGTTGGGCCCACATGGTGGTTCTACGTGAAATATACATTTTAATAAATAACGTGGAATGAGAATGTCTTCCTTTAAGACGCCGCTTAGAACTGTATCACAATAACGGTTTTTGTAACGAGAAGGCATCTTGTTCCTTCGTTTTACAGAGAGAGAAACGCAGTTTAGTGTTCAGGGAAAGTATCTGGTGTGAGGAAAGACGTTTCTCTGGTGTAAGGGAATACTTTTTTTCTGGTGTGAGGGGAATACATTTCTCTGGTGCGAGGGAGAATACATTTCTCTGGTGTGAGGGAGAACACATTCCTCTGGTGTGAGGGAGAAAACATTCCTCTGGTGTGAAGGAATATATTTCCTTCTGTGAAAAAGACAACAGGATTCGGGGGAAAAAAACATTAACACTAATATAAATAATGTTGACGATGGATGAATATTTTTTCTGATGAGACAAGGAAGATGGAAGCAGCAAGACTGAACAACTCTGCCGTGACTGCAGCACCTCGTCTCAACTACCTGCAGTTTACCTGCAGAGAGTTCCGGGGGTCAACGCCCCCGCGGCCCGGTCTGTGACCAGGCCTCCTGGAGGGCATCTCGATCGGTCCTAGACCGCATCGTATCTCGGTGTGATAATAGTCTACGACGGAAGGAAGAAAAAAGTAGTTGAGTTTACGCTTCCAATATGCTAAGAGACCGAGTTCCTGTTAATGTAACATTATTCTTAGTTTATTGGTAACGACAGTTGTCGTAAACTGCTTAGTGAGGCCTCTGGCATATATAAATTTTATTCTGACTGACTTTTTTTATAGAGAAAAAGCGGATTTAGATAAATTAATGGTGCTGGAAAATTTATATTTTTTTTTTTCAGAAAACTGACGATTTTAGAAAACGATGGAGAGACAAGAATTATAAATATTATATAAATATAGCACTGAGCAATTTATTGATATTAATGATAAATCTTAAATCTGTAAGTTTAAGGAAGGTGCCTTCATTCTGATGAAGCTCTCATGATCCTCCTCCTCGAATCAAACATTATTACCTCCTCCCATATATATATATATATATATATATATATATTTTTTTTTTATTTTATTTTTTTTTTTTTATTATCACACCGGCCGATTCCCACCAAGGCAGGGTGGCCCGAAAAAGAAAAACTTTCACCATCATTCACTCCATCACTGTCTTGCCAGAAGGGTGCTTTACACTACAGTTTTTAAACTGCAACATTAACACCCCTCCTTCAGAGTGCAGGCACTGTACTTCCCATCTCCAGGACTCAAGTCCGGCCTGCCGGTTTCCCTGAATCCCTTCATAAATGTTACTTTGCTCACACTCCAACAGCACGTCAAGTATTAAAAACCATTTGTCTCCATTCACTCCTATCAAACACGCTCACGCATGCCTGCTGGAAGTCCAAGCCCCTCGCACACAAAGCCTCCTTTACCCCCTCCCTCCAACCCTTCCTAGGCCGACCCCTACCCCGCCTTCCTTCCACTACAGACTGATACACTCTTGAAGTCATTCTGTTTCGCTCCATTCTCTCTACATGTCCGAACCACCTCAACAACCCTTCCTCAGCCCTCTGGACAACAGTTTTGGTAATCCCGCACCTCCTCCTAACTTCCAAACTACGAATTCTCTGCATTATATTCACACCACACATTGCCCTCAGACATGACATCTCCACTGCCTCCAGCCTTCTCCTCGCTGCAACATTCATCACCCACGCTTCACACCCATATAAGAGCGTTGGTAAAACTATACTCTCATACATTCCCCTCTTTGCCTCCAAGGACAAAGTTCTTTGTTTCCACAGACTCCTAAGTGCACCACTCACTCTTTTTCCCTCATCAATTCTATGATTCACCTCATCCTTCATAGACCCATCCGCTGACACGTCCACTCCCAAATATCTGAATACGTTCACCTCCTCCATACTCTCTCCCTCCAATCTGATATTCAATCTTTCATCACCTAATCTTTTTGTTATCCTCATAACCTTACTCTTTCCTGTATTCACCTTTAATTTTCTTCTTTTGCACACCCTACCAAATTCATCCACCAATCTCTGCAACTTCTCTTCAGAATCTCCCAAGAGCACAGTGTCATCAGCAAAGAGCAGCTGTGACAACTCCCACTTTGTGTGTGATTCTTTATCTTTTAACTCCACGCCTCTTGCCAAAACCCTCGCATTTACTTCTCTTACAACCCCATCTATAAATATATTAAACAACCACGGTGACATCACACATCCCTGTCTAAGGCCTACTTTTACTGGGAAAAAATTTCCCTCTTTCCTACATACTCTAACTTGAGCCTCACTATCCTCGTAAAAACTCTTCACTGCTTTCAGTAACCTACCTCCTACACCATACACTTGCAACATCTGCCACATTGCCCCCCTATCCACCCTGTCATACGCCTTTTCCAAATCCATAAATGCCACAAAGACCTCTTTAGCCTTATCTAAATACTGTTCACTTATATGTTTCACTGTAAACACCTGGTCCACACACCCCCTACCTTTCCTAAAGCCTCCTTGTTCATCTGCTATCCTATTCTCCGTCTTACTCTTAATTCTTTCAATTATAACTCTACCATACACTTTACCAGGTACACTCAAAAGACTTATCCCCCTATAATTTTTGCACTCTCTTTTATCCCCTTTGCCTTTATACAAAGGAACTATGCATGCTCTCTGCCAATCCCTAGGTACCTTACCCTCTTCCATACATTTATTAAATAATTGCACCAACCACTCCAAAACTATATCTCCACCTGCTTTTAACATTTCTATCTTTATCCCATCAATCCCGGCTGCCTTACCCCCTTTCATTTTACCTACTGCCTCACGAACTTCCCCCACACTCACAACTGGCTCTTCCTCACTCCTACAATATGTTATTCCTCCTTGCCCTATACACGAAATCACAGCTTCCCTATCTTCATATATATATATATATATATATATATATATATATATATATATATATATATATATATATATATATATATATATATATATATATATATTATATATACATAAACACTAAGACAGAAGAATTTGATCTCTCACACATACCTGCTGGATGTCCAAGCACTTACCTCTCTAAACTTTTTCTACGCACTCCTAATTCAACTGCCGATTTCTTTCAATTCAGGGCGCCACAGTAATGTAGGGTGCCCCACAAGGTAGGGTGACTCAGCAAGGCAGGGTGCCCCAGTAACGTAAGGTGCCCTAGCAAAGTCAGGGTGCCCCTGCAAGGCAGGGTGCCCCAGCAAGGTAGGGTGACCTAGCAAGGCAGGGTGACCCAGCAAGGCAGGGTGCCCGAGCAAGTCAGGGCGCTCCAGGAAGGCAGGATAACCCCGTAAGGCAGGGTGCCCCAGCAACATAGGGTGCCCCAGGAACGTAAGGTGACCCAGCATGGTAGGATGCCCTAGCAAGCCAGGGTGTCCTACTAAGGCAAGGTGTCCTACCAAGTCAGGGTGCCCTAGTAAGGCAGGCTGCCCCAACAAGGCAGGATGTCACACCAAGTCGGGTGTCCTACCAAGGCAGGGTGTCCTACAAAGGCAGGGTGCCCCAAAGAAAAAAATCCATCATTATCCTTCTTATCTACTGTTATTCCTAGCTACAAGAAAAGAGAAAACAAGCCTCATACTCCTGGCATTTCAGAAATCATTTAAGACACATTCACACAAGAGGTATGTCTTTCCAGTGGCTTTTCTAATTCCGTCATCATTTCCAGAACAGATAAGGTACCATTACTAGATAAATACTGGAAGATTTATAAACCGTGTGTAATAAGAATTATAAACAATATTTTACTGACAGAGCTTAACTACTCAGTGTCACTCTGCACCGTCAAGTGGGAGAGCTTCTCTCGGGTTGTTTTATCTGTGATAATGAAAATGATGACCAAACCGGATAGTATCTGATAGTCTGAGGTTCTAAGTTAGTCGTCATGAAGAACCATGAAACTTCTTAGGAACTCTCATAAAAAAAAATCCTTCTGGTTCACGTAGTCTCAGGATGTCATATAATCGTTCACACACATCATTACTACTCTTGAAAATGTCTAAGTAACAACATGTCATTCTTTCACTGGCGTCAAGAAATTGTTTTACCACAACTTTACAAAGTTCGTCAGTCCACAAGTGTTCCACCAAGACTTGTTTATCAGTGTCACAGCCGCTAAAACTTAAAAATTATGAGCAAATATGTTCGTCACAGATTGTGTACTAAAGACTATTGTCATTGTGAAATATTGTGAAGAGAAATTGTTCACCTCGAGCAGAAGTTATACAGTCAGTATTTCACTGTTCTATGACCGCTTTAGGTCGTCCATTTCTCTTAGTAACATTGTGTTGTGTCGGTCCTTTTTAAGTCTCGTGTAATTATACTAGTCGAATTAGTCACCAGTGCTCGTTAATTTACTATTTATCTTCCGATAACTACGACTAATATAGAGTTATAATCCGTCAAACAGTTCCTTATGCTAACAAGTTTTTCAGTCAAACATTCTGTCCTTTCAACAGGTTAAGTAAATTTAAGTAAATTTAAGTAAATTTAAGCTTTGTTGTCTTTTAACAGATAAAGTTTAGCAAGACATTATCAGGTCCACTTATTAAAGTTTGGTTAGATCTTCCACAACAGGTTCAGTTTATAACATTTTCCGTAACAATTAATGTGTCAAGTTTTGTTCAGCCTTGTACAGCATTCATGAACTGGTCAGGTTTTGTTCAGTCTTCAGTAAAATGGTACAAAGTGTCAAGGCTGTTAAATCTTCTCTAAGGATCCAGCACAGTACATTTTTGCTAAGTCCGAAGTGTCAAGTCTTGTATGACAGTCCGAAGTGTCAAGTCTTGTATGAAAGTCCGAAGTGTCAAGTCTTGTATGACAGTCCGAAGTGTCAAGTCTTGTATGACAGTCCGAAGTGTCAAGTCTTGTATGACAGTCCGAAGTGTCAAGTCTTGTATGACAGTCCGAAGTGTCAAGTCTTGTATGACAGTCCGAAGTGTCAAGTATTGTATGACAGTCCGAAGTGTCAAGTCTTGTATGACAGTCCGAAGTGTCAAGTCTTGTATGACAGTCCGAAGTGTCAAGTCTTGTATGACAGTCCGAAGTGTCAAGTCTTGTACGACAGTCCGAAGTGTCAAGTCTTGTATGACAGTCCGAAGTGTCAAGTCTTGTACGACAGTCCGAAGTGTCAAGTCTTGTATGACAGTCCGAAGTGTCAAGTCTTGTATGACAGTCTGAAGTGTCAAGTCTTGTATGACAGTCCGAAGTGTCAAGTCTTGTATGACAGTCCGAAGTGTCAAGTCTTGTACGACAGTCCGAAGTGTCAAGTCTTGTATGACAGTCCGAAGTGTCAAGTCTTGTATGACAGTCCGAAGTGTCAAGTCTTGTACGACAGTCCGAAGTGTCAAGTCTTGTATGACAGTCCGAAGTGTCAAGTCTTGTACGACAGTCCGAAGTGTCAAGTCTTGTATGACAGTCCGAAGTGTCAAGTCTTGTATGACAGTCCGAAGTGTCAAGTCTTGTACGACAGTCCGAAGTGTCAAGTCTTGTACGACAGTCCGAAGTGTCAAGTCTTGTATGACAGTCCGAAGTGTCAAGTCTTGTATGACAGTCCGAAGTGTCAAGTCTTGTATGACAGTCCGAAGTGTCAAGTCTTGTACGACAGTCCGAAGTGTCAAGTCTTGTATGACAGTCCGAAGTATCAAGTCTTGTATGACAGTCCGAAGTGTCAAGTTTTGTATGACAGTCCGAAGTGTCAGGTCTTGTATGACAGAGTCCAAAGTGCCAAATCTTGTATAACAGTCCAAAGCGTCAGGTCTTGTATGACAGAGTCCGAAGTGTAAAGTCTTGTATGACAGTCCGAAGCGTCAGGTCTTGTATGACAGTCCGAAGTGCCAGGTCTTGTATGCCATTCTGAAGTGTCAGGTCTTGTATGACAGTCCCATGTGTCAGGTCTTGTATGCCAGTCTGAAGTGTCAGGTCCTGTATGGCAGTCCGAAGTGTCAGGTCTTGTATGGCAGTCCGAAGTGTCAGGTCTTGTATGACAGTGTCCAAAGCGTCAGGACTTGTATGACAGAGTCGGAAGTGTCAAGTCTTGTATGACAGTCTGAAGTGTCAGGTCTTGTATGACAGTCCGAAGTGCCAGGTCTTGTATGCCAGTCCGAAGTGTCAGGTCCTGTATGCCAGTCCGAAGTGTCAGGTCTTGTATGGCAGTCCGAAGTGTCAGGTCTTGTATGACAGTGTCCAAAGCGTCAGGTCTTGTATGACAGAGTCGGAAGTGTCAAGTCTTGTATGACAGTCCGAAGTGTCAAGTCTTGTATGACAGTCCGAAGTGCCAGGTCTTGTATGCCAGTCCGAAGTGTCAGGTCCTGTATGCCAGTCCGAAGTGTCAGGTCTTGTATGACAGTCCGAAGTGTCAAGTCTTGTATGACAGTCCGAAGTGTCAAGTCTTGTATACCAGAATCGGAAGTGTCAAGTCTTGTATGACAGTCCGAAGTGTCAGGTCCTGTATGACAGTCCGCAGTGTCAGGTCTTGTATAACAGTCCGAAGTGTCAGGTTTTGTATGGCAGTCCGAAGTGTCAGGTCTTGTATGACAGTCCAAAGTGTCAAGTCTTGTATGACAGAGTCCGAAGTGTCAAGTCTTGTATGACAGAGTCCGAAGTGTCAGGTTTTGTATAACAGTCCGAAGTGTCAGGTTTTGTATGACAGTCCGAAGTGCCAAGTCTTGTATACCAGAGTCGGAAGTGTCAAGTCTTGTATACCAGAGTCGGAAGTGTCAAGTCTTGTATACCAGAGTCGGAAGTGTCAAGTCTTGTATACTAGAGTCCGAAGTGTCAAGTCTTGTATACTAGAGTCCGAAGTGTCAAGTCTTGTATACCAGAGTCGGAAGTGTCAAGTCTTGTATACTAGAGTCCGAAGTGTCAAGTCTTGTATACTAGAGTCTGAAGTGTCAAGTCTTGTATACCAGAGTCGGAAGTGTCAAATCTTGTATACCAGAGTCGGAAGTGTCAAGTCTTGTATACCAGAGTCGGAAGTGTCAAGTCTTGTATGACAGAGTCCTAAGTGCCAAGTCTTGTATACCAGAGTCGGAAGTGTCAAGTCTTGTATGACAGAGTCCTAAGTGCCAAGTCTTGTATACCAGAGTCGGAAGTGTCAAGTCTTGTATGACAGAGTCCTAAGTGTCAAGTCTTGTATACCAGAGTCGGAAGTGTCAAGTCTTGTATGACAGAGTCGGAAGTGTCAAGTCTTGTATGACAGAGTCCTAAGTGTCAAGTCTTGTATACCAGAGTCGGAAGTGTCAAGTCTTGTATGACAGAGTCCTAAGTGTCAAGTCTTGTATACCAGAGTCCGAAGTGTCAAGTCTTGTATGACAGAGTCCTAAGTGTCAAGTCTTGTACTCTAGAGTCCGAAGTGTCAAGTCTTGTACTCTAGAGTCCGAAGTGTCAAGTCTCGCATAAGACTTTATCGTCTAACACTTCATCAGTTTTTTAAAGTGTTCTGTGAGAGGCGGCGGAACATGGATTGTTAAACTTTCCATAACATTCCCACGTCTATAAATATTCATGCAAGTTTTCTTCAGGATGATTCAGTTTATCAAGATGTTCCAATATTTTCTGTCGATCCTTCCATACTTAGTCTTTGTATTTGAATCTTCGTATGTAAGTATTAATATAATACAATGTTAAATCTATGTTGTTTGTTTTCTCTTGTACAAATTTTTGTCGTTTGGGCTGATCTCCCATTTTATTTTCCCTCTTCGTATTCTTAAATACGTGTCAGATACGTCTTGTCATCACTGTTTTTCTTCATGTTTGTGTCCAGAGTCGTCTTGACGTACATGTCAACATCACCAGTCCTTTAAGCGTCTGGGTGTCTGTCTTATTAATGGAACTGTCTATGTTTTGGTTAGTTGGCTAAAATTCAACCTATATATTCATTAGATGTCTATATCTTTCGAATCTATGAATCACAATGTACTCCACTTATACAAAGTCCGTCGTATCTCTGCACTGAAGTACTGTACTTATCAAACATAGGATAAGTTCTTACTTATTACCTGTAACGTCGTAACTCTATTCTTGATCTATATCACTGTACTTGGAAATGGCATTCGAAACCATGTCGGTGAGAAGCTGGAAGGCGGACGGAGTAGCGAATCCCTTTGCCTCATCTGAGGATCTCTTGCTGTAGCCGCCTGCACCAGATCCAGTGTCGTAAGTCTGGTACGTCGACCCTCCGGATGATCCATAGGCAGGAACTGGCGCGTAGCTGTAGATGGCCTCCCCAGTACCACTTCCAGTCTCCCCGTAGCCAGCAAGTTTCTTAATATAACCTGGAACGTATCATAAATTTTAGGCTGCAGAACCAGCTCGAGGATGTTGGAATACTAATTGTAAAATTGATTTGAGTGTAACTCTCCAAGGAATTGTGACTTCTTTCTCTTCCTTGGATCATATCTGATTTCGTCCCATTTCCTTGCTGCCTTATTAACTTTACGGGTCTAATGGAGTCCCAGAAATATATCATTAATTTAAATGTGAAGAAAATATCTTTAAAATAAATGGAAACCAGTCAAAGCTGAATTATTAAAGTTTATTGAATCTACTTAGAGAGAGAGAGAGAGAGAGAGAGAGAGAGAGAGAGAGAGAGAGAGAGAGAAAGAAAGAAAGAGAGATAGATAGATAGAGAGAGAGAGAGAGAGAGAGAGAGAGAGAGAGAGAGAGAGAGAGAGAGAGAGAGAGAGAGAGAGAGAGAGAGAGAGAGAGAGAGAGAGAGAGAGAGAGAGAGAGAGAGAGAGAGAGAGAGAGAGAGAAAGAAAGAAAGAAAGAAAGAAGAGATAGATGAAGAGAGAGAGAGAGAGAGAGAGAGAGAGAGAGAGAGAGAGAGACTTAACAGTAGTACCTACCAAGTATAATAGCTACTAAGATCAGAATTGCTATTTCGACTGCCAAAATCGGTATGAGTATGGCACCGACGCCTATATTTCCGAGGCCTCCAGCCAGTCCGCCCAGTCCTCCAAGTCCACCGACGCCACCCAGTCCACCCAGGCCACCCAGTCCACCCAGGCCGCCCAAACCGCCCAAACCACCGGGATCGCCGACTCCGAGGAAGCCGCCACCACCGCCGCCACCACCGCCACCACCGCCACCACCGCCGCCACCACCAATAGTTATACCCGTGCCGCCGCCCAAGGTGCCAAAGGAAGCAGAGATCTCGTTGGCAGCGGCAGAGCCTCCGTGGCAGGTGGCACAGGCTCGACCTTCAACTTCTCCATCACCTTCCGGCAACACCTGCAATTGTTCTTCCACTTAGTATCATCTTGTGACCTCAAACATTCTTGCAGTATACAAAATGCACTTTATATATAATAAAATATTATTAAGCAATAAAGAAAACCACTAACACGTAGAGTATTTCGGGCAAGTTTACTCTAATGAATCAGTACCGTTCAGGTTTTTGATCTAAGAAGTTACGGAACTATAATATAATCATACGTATACATATATGAAAATAATAATGATGATGATAATAATAATAATAATAATAATAATAATAATAATAATAATAATACGAGAACAATATTAGGTGTAATACAAACCTGGTTAGCTGAATCCAGATTTTCCGTAGCAGAAGATGAGTCGGTGAAGAGTACAGCAGCAGCGAGGACAAGACACAGCCGAGACATCTGTAACAAAGTGGAGGTGTCAGTTGCTGTTCCAGGAGACGCAGACATGTACCCATATTTAAGAGATGACAAAAATATGATACAAGGTGAATAGAAACATGGGTTTACCGCATCATCTCTTCCTTGGATCAAACCTAACTGATTCCCATTTCCCTGTATTGGTGCTGTATTTTCCTTATGAATGATAATAATGAAAAATAAATTAAAAATATAATGCAACTAAGAATATTAATTAGAACAAAGTCACTGGTGAAGTGCGTGGTGCCAGACGAACGACTTAAAAACCTGTGGTCAACACTAGCGGGTTTAGCGCTGGGTTTTAATAATAATAATAATAATAATAATAATAATAATAATAATAATAATAATAATAATAATAATAATAATAATAATAATTAAGGGCAACACCTTAGAACACACTACTCTGAAGTGATCCTTTGTTTTTTAAATGTTGTGGAGAAGCTGGCAGACAAGCGGAGTTGAACCACATGACGGATGTCTAGCCACATGACGGATGTCTAGTCACATGACGGATGTCTAACCACATGACGGATGTCTAGCCACATGAGGGATGTCTAGCCACATGACGGATGTCTAGCCACATGACGGATGTCTAGCCACATGACGGATGTCTAGCCACATGACGGATGTCTAGTCACATGAGGATATCTAGCCACATGACGGATGTCTAGTCACATGACGGATGTCTAGCCACATGACGGATGTCTAGCCACATGACGGATGTCTAGCCACATGACGGATGTCTAGTCACATGAGGATATCTAGCCACATGACGGATGTCTAGCCACAGTGTTAGGAGACAGTATTTCTGACCAGCGAACGAAATAAAAAATGTGTAGTTAATGTGTGTAAACAGGAGACGTAACTTAAAGGGAGTAGGAGAGAAGCATCGTGGGGAAAATTACTTATAACTAGTGAGGGTTATACAGACTGTGAAAGAAAGTTAAGAGAGGTGTAATAACCCCTGGATAGCCGGATGTAGAGAAGAGGGAGGGATGGGGCAGTGTTGGAGGAGTGTTGGAGAGCACAGGTGAGCACCGTGAGTAAAATAATTCATTAGAAACAATATTATTCTGTAAGAAGACCATCACTGTGTAGCGCTGGGACTATGAAGAACAATTTGGAGAGTCAGGACACTTATGTAAGATTCGTCAAGAAACAAAACAAGTGTTTACTGACGCGGGTCTTAGTCAGATGATGACCCTCAGCTGGAGCTGACTTTGGTATTTAGTGACCCTTGTTGTACAACTGATGTAGAGTGACACTACAGGAATGATAGTGTGTGTGTTCTTATCCATTTGTGGTTGCAGAGGTCGAGTCATAGCTCCTGGTCCCGTCTCTTCGATGATCGATACTAGGTCCACTCTCTCTCCCTGCTCCAGGAGTTTTACCGTACCTCTTCTTAAGGCCATGTGTGGATCCTGCCTCCACTACATCACTCTCCAGACAGTTCCATTTCCTGACAACTCTATGACTGCAGAAATACTTCCCAACATCTCGGTGACTCATCTGAATTTTCATCTTCTAGCTGTGACCCCTTGTTGTGTCCCATCTGTGTGTGTCTGTACTCATTTACTGGTGGTTTCATGCGAGCGTGAGCAGACAGGGACTTGTACATGAATGTGCAAAGATAGTAATTTCAATGCATGAATGCAAAATCATATATGTGTGCGCAGATAGTCATACAAGTGTGCGCGCAGACAGCCATGTATATATGTTATGCATCCATGTATATGTGTGCAGACATCCATGCGTGTTCTTCAGCTTCGGGAACTTCAGAGAGTTTCTTCCAGTAGAACCTGACTGTTACTCAGACTTTGTACCTCCCAGGGCAGCCTAAAACACACAGGATAAATAAACTTGTTATGAAGCTGTCTTTGTCTTTCTAGAGTAGTGGGGAAGAAATATATATATATATATATATATATATATATATATATATATATATATATATATATATATATATATATATATAGATATATATATATATATATATATATATGTGTGTGTGTGTACTCACCTATTTGTACTCACCTATTTGTGGTTGCAGGGGTCGAGTCATAGCTCCTGGCCCCGCCTCTTCACTGATTGCTACTAGGTCCTCTCTCTCCCTGCTACATGAGCTTTATCATACCTCGCCTTAAAACTATGTATGGTTCCCGCCTCCACTACTTCACTTTCTAGACTATTCCACGACTTGACTACTCTATGACTGAAGAAATACTTCCTAACATCCCTTCGATTCATCTGAGTCTTCAACTTCCAATTGTGACCTCTTGTGTCTGTGTCCCATCTCTGGAACATCCTGTCTTTGTCCACCTTGTCTATTCCGTGCAGTATTTTATATGTCGTTATCATGTCTCCCCTGACCCTCCTGGCCTCCAGTGTCGTCAGGCCGATTTCCCTCAACCTTTCTTCGTAGGACAATCCCCGTAGCTCTGGGACTAGTCTTGTTGCAAACCTTTGCACTTTCTCTAATTTCTTGACGTGCTTGACTAGGTGTGGATTCCAAACTGGTGCTGCATACTCCAGTATGGGCCTGACGTAAATGGTATACAGTGTCTTAAACGACTCCTTACTGAGGTATCGGAACGCTGTGTGTGTGTGTGTGTGTGTGTGTGTGTGTGTGTGTGTGTGTGTGTGTGTGTACTCACCTAATTGTACTCACCTAATTGTGGTTGCAGGGGTCGAGACTCAGCTCCTGGCCCCGCCTCTTCACTGATCGCTACTGGATCCTCTCTCTCTCTGCTTCCTGAGCTTTGTCATACCTCTTCTTAAAACTATGTATGGTTCCTGCCTCCACTACTTCACTTGCTAGGCTATTCCACTTGCTGACAACTCTATGACTGAAGAAATACTTCCTAACGTCCCTGTGACTCGTCTGAGTCTTCAGCTTCCAGTTGTGACCCCTTGTCCCTGTGTCCCCTCTCTGGAACATCCTATCTCTGTCCACCTTGTCTATTCCCCGCAGTATCTTGTATGTCGTTATCATGTCTCCCCTGACCCTTCTGTCCTCCAGTGTCGTCAGTCCGATTTCCCTTAACCTTTCCTCGTACGACATTCCCTTGAGCTCTGGGACTAGCCTTGTTGCAAACCTTTGTACTTTCTCTAACTTCTTGACGTGCTTGACCAGGTGTGGGTTCCAGACTGGTGCTGCATACTCCAGTATGGGCCTAACATACACAGTGTACAGTGTCTTGAACGATTCCTTATTGAGGTATCGGAACGCTATTCTCAGGTTTGCCAGGCGCCCGTATGCTGCAGCGGTTATTTGGTTGATGTGTGCCTCCGGTGATGTACTCGGTGTTATGGTCACCCCAAGGTCTTTCTCCCTGAGTGAGGTCTGTAGTCTTTGTCCACCTAGCCTATATTCTGTCTGCGGTCTTCTTTGCCCCTCCCCAATCTTCATGACTTTGCATTTGGCTGGATTGAATTCGAGGAGCCAGTTACTGGACCACATGTCCAGCCTCTCCAGGTCTCTTTGCAGTCCTGCCTCATCCTCGTCCGATTTAATTCTTCTCATCAACTTCACGTCATCTGCGAACAGGGACACTTCAGAGTCTATTCCTTCCATCATGTCGTTCACATATATCAAAAATAGCACTGGTCCTAGAACTGACCCCTGTGGGACCCCGCTCGTAACAGGCGCCCACTGTGATACCTCTTCACGTACCATGACTCGTTGCTGCCTCCCTGTCAGGTATTCCCTTATCCATTGCAGTGCCCTTCCTTTTATGTGTGCCTGATCCTCCAGCTTCTGCACTAATCTCTTGTGGGGAACTGTGTCAAAGGCCTTCCTGCAGTCTAGGAAAACGCAATCTACCCAACCCTCTCTCTCGTGTCTTACTTCTGTTACCTTGTCATAAAACTCCAGGAGGTTTGTGATACAAGATTTGCCTTCCATGAACCCATGCTGGTTTTCATTTATAATCTTGTTCCTTTCCAGGTGTTCGACCACTCTCCTCCTGATAATCTTCTCCATGACTTTGCACACAATACATGTCAGAGACACAGGTCTGTAGTTTAGTGCCTCGTTTCTGTTTCCTTTCTTAAATATGGGGACTACATTAGCTGTCTTCCATTTCTCAGGTAGTTGCCCAGTTTCAAGGGATGTGTTGAAGATTGTGGTTAGAGGCACACACAGCATCTCTGCTCCTTCTCTAAGGACCCATGGGGAGATGTTGTCCGGTCCCATCGCCTTTGAGGTGTCAAGGTCACTTAAGAGCTTCTTCACCTCCTCCTCAGTTGTTCGTATGTCATCCAACACTTGTTGGTATATTCCCTCTTGATGTTCCCTTCTGTGCTGTCTTCCCACAGCCCTTCCTGTCTCTACTGTAAAAACTTCCTTAAATCTCCTGTTCAGCTCCTCACATACCTCCTGATCATTTCTTGTGAGTTCTCCACCTTCTGTCCTTAATCTGATCACCTGGTCTTTGACTGTTGTCTTCCTCCTGATGTGGCTATACAACAGTTTCGGGTCAGTCTTGATTCTCGATGCTATGTCATTTTCATACTGTCGCTGGGCCTCCCTCCTTACCTGTGCGTACTCATTCCTGGCTCTGCGACTGATCTCCCTATTTTCGTGTGTTCTCTGCCTTCTGTACTTTTTCCATTCTCTATTGCACTGTGTGTGTGTGTGTGTGTGTGTGTGTGTGTGTGTGTTGGGGGAAGGAAGGGAAAGAGGAAGAGAAATTTGAATGATGTAATATAATATACCCAAGTACTTACGTACATGAATATATAACAGTGCATAGTCATTGAGAAAAATAAAGATTGAAAATAAGAGAGAGACAAAGGGAGATGGGGAAGAGTAGGAAAAAAAGAAAAGTATAAAGAAGAAGAAAAAATAAATAAAATTTAAAATAAAAATATGTCGATGTAGTTATATAAACCAGTAGAGGTATTAGACAGGAATAAAACAGCAAAACCAGTGCACGTTGCGTATTTCTAGCAGTTCTTACCTGGCAACCGACCAAAAAAAGTTCATAGTGGCAGCTGCGTACCTATTTACCGCTACGTGACGGTGGATGAGGTTTTACGAGATGGACCAACACGCTTTTCGGTCCGAAAAATTGAAACCAGGTCCTTTCAGAGTTAAGTCGAACGTTCGAACACTGAGCTTTATATCACTGATGGTTGTAGCGTGTGTGGGTGGAGGGGTGAGAGGTGTGTAAATTACGTAGGTGGAGGGGTGAGAGGTGTGTAAATTACGTAGGTGGAGGGGTGAGTGTGTAAATTACGTAGGTGGAGGGGTGAGAGGTGTATAAATTACGTAGGTGGAGGGGTGAGAGGTGTGTAAATTACGTAGGTGGAGGGGTGAGAAGTGCTTAGGGGGAATAACAACAAAGTTGCTACCCAGTAATTACGGTTCTTCACGTGGTACAAATATCTTTCTAAATTGAATTATGTAAATTAATGTGCAATGAATGTCAGTCGACAGAGTGTATTGTGGAAGCTTCCATCGCGCAGCGCTGAAGACATGACCAGAAGAAGAGTCAGGGTCGAGATGATGTCTCCCAGGAACTAGGTCAGCAGGGAAACTCGCACAAAGGGCTCGGGAAAAGAGAAAGTCGGTAAAGACAAAATGTGTATGGTCTGAGGTGAGCGTGAGGTGGCCTGCTTGGGTCTTCACCTGAGTGAGAGGAAGGTCAAGAGACCCCATGGGGAGTGACGTGGGTATGAAGGAATGGGGGTCGGTGAGAAGATGGGGAGAGGTGAAAGAGAGGGAGGGGGAAAGTTGTTGTTTTCTTGACCGTAAGAAACATAGCAAGAATGGGGCAGGGAAGGCTAAGACTGCATTAATATTTCCACCAACTTCCTTCATTGTTCCAACAATACATCATTGTTCAAACATTATCATCATTGTTCCAACAGTATCATCATTGTCCCAGCAGTGTCATTATTATTACAATATTATCTGGTCTTCATTGAAAAAGGGTTTACTAAGTGATCTCAATATATTTTTTCCTCCTCCTCATTTTGGTTTAACCTTACATAGTGACCTCTTCAGTGACCCCCTATCTTCTTACTAAGAAGAGGATGCTGGTTTGTTTCTTTGATCCTGGGATGGGAGGATATGGGTGTCAGGATGGGTAACATGGATGACAATAAACTAGACGATCAGACAGCACGAAGAAAGTGTCGGATACAAGAGTTACATCTGCATGTATCTCAGTACCAGAGAGACAGTGATGCTGGGAAGCCAGGAATCCCCCGTCTTATGTCAAGTTTGGCTAAAATAAAGTGGACAGTGAATGGTTACACAACACACTCGATATAAGCTTCTAGCTTGATAAATGCTGCAAGTGAAAAGCAGTGCAGTTCAGTGAGAGCTGGGACAAGTTCAGCGACAGCTGGGACAAGTTCAGCGACCGCTGGGACAAGTTCAGCGACAGCTGGGACAAGTTCACTGACAACCAGGACAAATCAAGGGACAAACATAACAAGAATGAAAGAAAACAGGTACATCTCTCAAGGAGTTCCCGCATTAGCTTTATGAATATTTCGGCTTTTAAATGACAGAAGTCTTAAGGTGAAAAAGGAAAAGCAGAAATTCGATGTAAGAAGCGCCTGACAAGCACTCAGGGCTGATGCATCTTCTTCACTAGCACTCAGGGCTGATGCATCTTCTTCACTAGCACTCAGGGTGATGCATCTTCTTCACTAGCACTCAGGGTGATGCATCTTCTTCACTAGCACTCAGGGCTGATGCATCTTCTTCACTAGCACTCAGGGTGATGCATCTTCTTCACTAGCACTCAGGGTGATGCATCTTCTTCACTAGCACTCAGGGTGATGCATCTTCTTCACTAGCACTCAAGGTGATGCATCTTCTTTACAAGCACTCAAGGTGCTTGTTAACATAATGGGGTCAAGGAACTCACACAAGGGAAGACCATATTTCACAGATTGTTGAACTAACGACAGATGAACAGGTTCAGTCGCAGTAGATGTTTCCTTGGATGTGTTTCAGTAGTGTCTAAAGCCTTTATGAACTTCCATCTGTTCGCGTTTCCCTCTATTATTACGAGTCTTGTGTCCTTCCATCAAGCCACGTGAGAATGATTTAATTTTGAAGATTTAAGCTAGGAAGGAATTTCGGAAAACACTAATTAGGCAGAAGAGTTATAAATGAGTAGAGGAAGCAGTCAAGTTGTGTAACTAAAGGCAAATACTTTGGGAAGGTGAGAAAAAATAAGTTAGACATGCGAGTTAGGTTACGGAAGATTTCGTCAGGAAACAGGACAAGCGTTTCTTGACGCGGGTCTTAACCAAATGATGACCCTCTCCACAGAAACTTCTGGTCTTCTGACTAAAACCTTCCGTTGATTTACCCGTTGAAATTCTTCATACAGATATTAACCTCCAGCTGTTTAAATAGTTACTGGTTGCAGGTAGTGGAACAAGGTAATAACCGAGTGAATGAGGTTACAATACTAGCAGGCTACTTTAAGGATTGGCTCGTTATGGATTCTAATCCCGCCCGTTCGTGAGTGACTTACTAATCTCGTAATGACGGTGTCGCGAGCCACTGAACAAGTAATAACATTTCTGACCCCCTTCCCCCATGCACATTGACCATTTTCCGCACTTTATGTTATTCGATTTCTATAAATTCGAATATGAGAGAAACCTTGAGTAAACGTTTCGGTCAAATCTAAGTCAAAACTATGAGATGTACTGGAAGCAGGTATCTGGGGAAGATCAAACTGAAAAAAAAAATGATGTGACGATCATTTCAATAAGATTTAGCTTTTTCTTTTGTTATGGTCACTTTAAGAAAACAACAACAACAACGTGATCTAATTCGTTGACTGAAACAAACCACAATGACTTTTTGGGTCACTCGAGGTTAAGTCAACGTAATTTATGACCAACGAAGACCTAAAAATGCCGTGTTTATTGCTGACGTTGTATAACCGTGTAATAATTCGTAGAAGCATATCTAGGGGTACTTTTTTAATAGTTGAGATGTGTTCTAAACCTGTGTGGGTCAGTCATCGCAAGGAATAGTGGAGGCTCAGTCCTCCGTCCGCTGGTCGTGAGACTGACTCACCAACATTCACTAACTGCTGTTACTGCATGTAGAAAAGCCTGAATGGAAAACTCTCGTAACATGTCACAGGTGAATCACAGATAAGTCACAGGTATAGCGAACTCCCCCTATCCCCCCCCGGCACACCACGTCTTATGGGGCTGGTTGTGTGGGGAGGAAAAGAAGGAGAAGAGGAGGGGGGAGACAGGAAGGAGGAATGGCAGATAACAAAGAAATAAAAGTTGGTGGCTGCCAGAACTGATAAAGCCGATGTCGAGTCCGGACAATAAAAACTGGTGTTTGAAGGACGAGTTATGGGCTACATGAAAGGAATCTGGCAGTAAACAATGAAAATATGAGAGGTGGTGGGGGAATAATATAGAGTATTGGAAACAAGAGAGTGGAGATTGAGCAGCAGGTGCTCGCCGAGGCTCTGCACTGCGGTCTACCACATCCTCTCTTATTACCATAACTCCTTGATGCCAACAACTTCTAGTGGGAGTGCTGATAACACTGGTAACCCAGAGCGTCAGTAAGCCAAGATAACCCAGTAAAGCCACTATGCCATGATTATTTTCATTTGGGTCCCTTGATCCTCGTGACCTCAGGATGCGACCCACAGCACTCAGCTAAAACCCGGATACCTACTTATTGCTAGGTGACCAGAGGCAACAGGTATAACAAAACATAGACAATGTTTATATTTGTCCTGGGATCGACCCCAGGTTCTTCAGATGTAAGTAGATGACGCTACTGCTTGAGCTCCGAGCCCATCTAAGCTTGAGCTACAAGAAGCAGAGATAACGTATTCTTCTCACAACCGAAAGAACGCGGGTCGATTCCTTAGCGGGAGTGAGAGATGAGTAAATCTGACGCCTCCCGCCTTTGTTCACCCAGTATTAACCAGATACGTCGGAGCTAATCGACTGTTGCGGGTTGTATCTTGCTTGAGGAAGTGACGGGCCTCAACGGAAGTAAGCCACAATACTTGACTTTCTTGTGTTACTCTTAATCAATTCGTATCCCATCCCAGCATATTAGATTTTGCTGCGAGTTTATTGTGCACCTCATGTCCATCCTGTACAGTGTAGCGCAAGAGCATATAGTTACACAAAAGACCTAGGAATCTGTCCCCAAAAGGGCTTACAGGAGTGCATCTAGATTTGTATCCATAGTTCACTTATTTGTTGCAAAGAAATTTAGGAAACTTGCTTAATATATCTGGTATCTCCTTTTCATCGGTAGGAACACAGTCACAGCGATGGTTGACAGCATGTAGGAACAGTCACAGCGATGGTTGACAGCATCCCATGCGGGGATGCGATAGCATTTATATAGGAGAAAACAACCTGGGATTTGGACACTCGATACATGAACATGAATACGCTTGCAGAAAGTAACACGAAATATACATGTGATACACCGAAAATACACACGCACATGTCTAGATTCTGCAAGTATTTATGTTGTAGATACCATCACACACAACAAAGGGATGGACATTCAAGCAAAATCTATCGGAATTTATTTTTTTTTTGAAGATAAAAAGACACTGCCAGGACCTGACTCCTCTCCCCAGAGGTCACCCAAGTATACCTGACCTCGGTGGCTGGACACCCAGCTATATCTTAGTGCTGACACACTCAGATATATCTTCCTGTTAACACATCCATCTATACAGAACAAGCACAATACTGACACTCCCGGATGTACCTTAGTGCTAACACACAAACATTAACTTTCTTAAAAGTTAGGTTCGTTTAATTTTTTGCATTTTTTTCTGCAAAAGATAACAATTACGAATACTGACAAACGTTCAATAAAGGATCGAATAATTAAAGGACCAGCAGCAACTGTCAGACTGACTAGACAGACACCAAATAAGTCTGGTCTTAGGTCTGGCTGCCAGAGTAGAACCCTAACCACAGGCAGTCTTGGGTCTGGATATCAAGATAGAACCCCTCAAACTCGTCGCTGGTAAATCACAGATAAGTTTATTTATAAAATTAAGATTAAAGCCATTTATATTCTAATATAATCTAGTCTAAAAAATTTCTTCTCAATCTTCAAGAAGTGATTACCAACTAATCCTTCTGCTGGGGATTTTCATCCAGGGATTATTATTACATTCTCTTTCGAGCACTAAACTCTTATGGATCATACAACTCTTTTAGTTCAACCTAGTTGAAGAGTTATACCCCTGCCTGCGGTCACTAGCGTCTGGGGATTACTTCTCAAGTAAATATCCCAGTAAAAAGATATAAAAAACAAAATACAGCGCCTTTGGAACGAGAATTAATCAGAGTTGATCCCATATAGTTACATTTTGTCCAGACAGACGATGTATATACACTGTGAGCAACTCTCAGTTATTTTGCATGACTGATTAACAACAGTCATCCAAAATACTCGACACTCGCCTAGCAATTAGAACTAACTTTCACCTTCCTCGAATCGAATTAGATTAACTCCTCTACCGCCTATACCCAAGCTGATAAGCCTTAAGGGTTTACCGCTTTTCCATGATTATAATAGCATAGGGAGATTGAACAAGAAGAAATTGACTTCAACACAACATTGTTCGCAATGGCTTCTGCATGCCATACGACTTTCGTAAGATATATTAATAGTTAAGTATATAAAAATGCAAATGCCTTGGTAAACAAGGAAAGACAAAACAGAAAAAAAAATGGAAGGAGAGACGACGATATTGAGGATATTGATGGAGTGCTGAGGTAGGGAGAGGAAGGTGTGGAGTGTTGAAATGGGGGTGGGGGAAGTGTGTAGTGTTGGAGGAGTAAGCAGGGAGAAGGGGGAACATGGAGAAGAGCCTGGAGTAAGAGAGGAAGAACAAGAACCAGTGTTCCAGTGACATACTCTTGTCAGGTGCAGGAGGTCTCCTGTGTATGTTGAAACTATATTGTGGGGTATAGCACCACACGAGGTGTGCAACTCTCACGTGTTAAGTGACGGACCCGGACGGTGCAATAACAACAATGAAGAGGAATTGTTGCAGAGCAGGCTTTAATTAATGGCATGGGTTCTCGCTCCTCGCAGAGCGAAACGTTCTCCCAAAGAAAATATTCTATATCTACATGTGTCAAGGCTCAGGCTGGTTGAACGAACACAAGTGAGGCAGGGTGAACGAACACAAGTGAGACAGGGTGAGCGAACACAAGTGAGACAGGGTGAGGGAACATAGACACAGTAGAAAAGAAATAAAATATGCGAAAGAAGCAACGAGGAAAAGGATTAGAAGAGTGAGTGTAAGAAGAGGGGATGGAAGAAGGTACTAAACTTGACCTCTGAGACGTCGTGGATGAGAGCTCACAATGGTAAAAAAAAAGAGTGAAAGATACGGCTGGGTTTTCAGGTGAGAACAATAAGTAAAGGAATGTTGATATGTGACTGTTAGAGAGGCCAAAAGAGCGTCACACAGGGATGGTTCTCGTACCTGAGAGTGTCTGCTGGTCTCTGGCTTCCCTCGCTGCCAGGAGGCTTCCAAAAAAATTATTGCCCGGGTCACGCTGCTGGAGTCATTCTGGTTAGCTGGGAGTCAGATTGATACGACAGTTTAATAATGCACTAAAGAGAGAGAGGGGGGAGAAAGAGGGAGAGAGAGAGAGAGAGAGAGAGAGAGAGAGAGAGAGAGAGAGAGAGAGAGAGAGAGAGAGAGAGAGAGAGAGAGAGAGAGAGACAGACAGACAGACAGACAGAAACAGAGAGAGCAAACAGAGGGAGGGGAGGAGAAAGAGGAATGGTGACGCAGAAGCGAGTTAAAGGATTATGAGTAATGGGAAGGTAGGAAGTTACGGAGGGAGGGAAGGATAGAGAGGCAGGGAGGGTATATACAAAGGCAACACATGGGCAGGACCTTGTATAACCACTGCCACTCCCATCTTCTGCCTACACATCCACTGAGGAATGGATGATGTTGTTGACATAGTTGACAGAAAGTCCCTGGTTATACACATTTAATTTGTATATTTAGAAACATCTGTTTTCATTTTCATGGTCAGGTTGAGTTGAAGTAAAGAGACTATAAATTCCTGAACGTGAAAGAAATATTTCCTAACAGCCACTAGACTGTCGTGCAGACTTTTCTTAATAGTCAGTCAGACTTTCTAGGAGTCATGTTAACATTCCCAACAATCGTTTTCCATTTTTTTACAGCAAAATGGTAAGACATAAGAAAATGCAGTTTTTTTATATTACAGCTGAACTAATATCTATATTTTTTGTACACCTACACAGTGATCTTTTCTCAGCAACGCCAACATGTCCACCTTTACTGGATCGTAACACATTTAATCGGCACTTCAGCTCATAAAGAACAAAAGGCACGATACCGTGACTGGAACAATAGGAGAGAGGAACTTACGACGACGTTTCGGTCCGACTTGGACCATTTACAAGTCAAACTAAAGAGAGAGTGAGGGGGCCAGTGGTAATGTTGGTAGTGGTAATGTTGGTAGTGGTAGTAGTAGTAGTAGTAGTGGTAGTGGTAGTAGTAGTAGTGGTAGTGGTAATGTTGGTAGTTGTAGTAGAAAGTTGTGACTTTTCCAGTGTCATCATTTTCTTTTAGGACAGACTGCTTTAATGTCAACTTCTGGAATATGGAAAACATAATCCTCCACAAGGTAAAGGGACTGAAGGGAGCCTGGCGTGAGGAGACTGAAGGGAGCGCGGTGTGAGGAGACTGAAGGGACCGTGGCGGAGGAGACTGAAGGGAGCCTGGTGAGGAGACTGAAGGGAACGTAGTGTGAGGAGACTGAAGGGAGCGCGGTGTGAGGAGACTGAAGGGAGCCTGGTGTGAGGAGACTGAAGGGAGCGTGGTGTGAGGAGACTGAAGGGACCGTGGCGTGAGGAGACTGAAGGGAGCGTGGTGTGAGGAGACTGAAGGGAGCGCGGTGTGAGGAGACTGAAGGGAGCCTGGTGTGAGGAGACTGAAGGGAACGTGGTGTGAGGAGACTGAAAGGAGCGCGGTGTGAGGAGACTGAAGGGAACGTGGTGTGAGGAGACTGAAAGGAGCCTGGTGTGAGGCAACTGAAGGGAGCGTGGTGTGAGGAGACTGAAGGGAACGTAGTGTGAGGAGACTGAAGGGAGCGTGGTGTGAGGAGACTGAAGGGAGCCTGGTGTGAGGAAACTGAAGGGAACGTAGTGTGAGGAGACTGAAGGGAACGTGGTGTGAGGAGACTGAAGGGAGCCTGGTGTGAGGAAACTGAAGGGAACGTGGCGTGAAGGGACTGAAGGGAGTCTGGCGTGGCCATTCCATGGGGCCCATCACACTCAGTCTGCCAATGAATCACATGTTACCTTAATTACGCTATCGTATGCACAGATCTGTATTTTCATATCCTTTACCATACTGTTGTAATATATTTTTGAAATCGAAAAAGCACTTCGAGGTCTTGTAATATATTGACCGTCATTATTATTATTACGGACGAAGGAGTCACTGAGAGACGTTCTTAGTTCTACTTTGTTAAATGCCATCAAGTATTCGGCGTTCTCTCTCTCTCTCCCTCTCTCTCGCTGTCTTTCTCTCTCTTCCTACTAAGAATACGAGGAACTTAATGATTTTTCCATTTGTTTCGCTAAGAGTGCGCCACCATCGTTAATGGTAACAATGTCGGAAATGACTTTAACTGTTTCCTGTAACATTTCTGTCACACTGGTTACGTTGCTTTACCTGTCTACTAAACTATAAACCTACTCGAGGTTTTAGGACCGTATAGTGACTGACCAAGTCGTTGAGGACCATGCAGTGACTGGCGATTATGTTTACCACCGTCCAGTAACTGTCCATAATGTTTATAAACATTCATTAAATAGGAATTGATGTTGGGAAGTATCCACTAACTGACCACAGTGTGAAAGTTAAGACACATGTGCAACATCTGGATATCTTTATTGTAGACGTTTCGCCATCCAGTGGCTTTATCAATACAGATTTAGTGTTTAGAATCCTTCAGCGATTGAACGTGGTTTTAAAACCATTCAGTATTTTATGACCGTGATTATGTATTATTACGTGGTTCACGGCTTAACTTTTCTGCACTACACCTGGTGCCTTGAGACCAACAAGGACTCCACATATGTAGTGATTGCTGTGTTACGAACCTCATATGATACAGGACACTGAAGCGTAATAATTGTACGAACAAAAATGCGAGAGATAGTAGAGATATAGTTTATGTAGATTAATTTATATATATGTCGTGCCGAGTAGGTAAAACTTAAATAGCTTAAATGGCTTAAATAGCAACGCTCTTCTTGCCGAATAAGCGAAAATTTGCAAAAATCATTCTGAACCTAACGAAAAAAATATATTTCATTGCGATTGTTTATTATTAAATTATTGTAAACTTATCTAAAATATATTTAGTTGGATTAGAGTAAATTAAATTGCGCTTGTTATAATAAGGTTAGGTAAGTTTTCTAAGGTTCTTTTGGTACAAAATTACATTAAAATACATGAACAAATATATCTAAATGTATATATATATATATATATATATATATATATATATATATATATATATATATATATATATATATATATATATATATATATATATATATATATATATGTCGTGCCGAATATGTAAAACTGGTCAATTAGCAAGAACTCATTTAAAATTAAGCCCTTTCTAAAATTTTCTCATATACGTTTAAAGATATATTTTTTTCATTAATGATAATGTAAATTTTTTTAATTTTGCACCAAAAGAATCTTAGAAAACTTACCTAACCTTATTATAACAAGAACAATTTATTTTAGCCTAACCTAACTAAATATATTTTAGATTCGTTTTCAGTAATTTAATACTAAACAAACACAGTGAAATATTTTTTTTTCGTTAGGTTCAGAATGATTTTGGAGAAATTATTGCATACACAAATTTTCACTTGTCCTATATGGCAAGATGAGCGTTGCTATTTAAGCCAAGATCGCAAGTTCTGCCTATTCGGCACGACATATATATATATATATATATATATATATATATATATATATATATATATATATATATATATATATATATATATATATATATATTTTTTATTATCACACCGGCCGATTCCCACCAAGGCAGGGTGGCCCGAAAAAGAAAAACTTTCACCATCATTCACTCCATCACTGTCTTGCCAGAAGGGTGCTTTACACTACAGTTTTTAAACTGCAACATTAACACCCCTCCTTCAGAGTGCAGGCACTGTACTTCCCATCTCCAGGACTCAAGTCCGGCCTGCCGGTTTCCCTGAATCCCTTCATAAATGTTACTTTGCTCACACTCCAACAGCACGTCAAGTATTAAAAACCATTTGTCTCCATTCACTCCTATCAAACACGCTCACGCATGCCTGCTGGAAGTCCAAGCCCCTCGCACACAAAACCTCCTTTACCCCCTCCCTCCAACCCTTCCTAGGCCGACCCCTACCCCGCCTTCCTTCCACTACAGACTGATACACTCTTGAAGTCATTCTGTTTCGCTCCATTCTCTCTACATGTCCGAACCACCTCAACAACCCTTCCTCAGCCCTCTGGACAACAGTTTTGGTAATCCCGCACCTCCTCCTAACTTCCAAACTACGAATTCTTTGCATTATATTCACACCACACATTGCCCTCAGACATGACATCTCCACTGCCTCCAGCCTTCTCCTCGCTGCAACATTCATCACCCACGCTTCACACCCATATAAGAGCGTTGGTAAAACTATACTCTCATACATTCCCCTCTTTGCCTCCAAGGACAAAGTTCTCTGTCTCCACAGACTCCTAAGTGCACCACTCACTCTTTTTCCCTCATCAATTCTATGATTCACCTCATCTTTCATAGACCCATCCGCTGACACGTCCACTCCCAAATATCTGAATACGTTCACATCCTCCATACTCTCTCCCTCCAATCTGATATTCAATCTTTCATCACCTAATCTTTTTGTTATCCTCATAACCTTACTCTTTCCTGTATTCACCTTTAATTTTCTTCTTTTGCACACCCTACCAAATTCATCCACCAATCTCTGCAACTTCTCTTCAGAATCTCCCAAGAGCACAGTGTCATCAGCAAAGAGCAGCTGTGACAACTCCCACTTTGTGTGTGATTCTTTATCTTTTAACTCCACGCCTCTTGCCAAGACCCTCGCATTTACTTCTCTTACAACCCCATCTATAAATATATTAAACAACCACGGTGACATCACACATCCTTGTCTAAGGCCTACTTTTACTGGGAAAAAATTTCCCTCTTTCCTACATACTCTAACTTGAGCCTCACTATCTTCGTAAAAACTCTTCACTGCTTTCAGTAACCTACCTCCTACACCATACACTTGCAACATCTGCCACATTGCCCCCCTATCCACCCTGTCATACGCCTTTTCCAAATCCATAAATGCCACAAAGACCTCTTTAGCCTTATCTAAATACTGTTCACTTATATGTTTCACTGTAAACACCTGGTCCACACACCCCCTACCTTTCCTAAAGCCTCCTTGTTCATCTGCTATCCTATTCTCCGTCTTACTCTTAATTCTTTCAATTATAACTCTACCATACACTTTACCAGGTACACTCAACAGACTTATCCCCCTATAATTTTTGCACTCTCTTTTATCCCCTTTGCCTTTATACAAAGGAACTATGCATGCTCTCTGCCAATCCCTAGGTACCTTACCCTCTTCCATACATTTATTAAATAATTGCACCAACCACTCCAAAACTATATCCCCACCTGCTTTTAACATTTCTATCTTTATCCCATCAATCCCGGCTGCCTTACCCCCTTTCATTTTACCTACTGCCTCACGAACTTCCCCCACACTCACAACTGGCTCTTCCTCACTCCTACAAGATGTTATTCCTCCTTGCCCTATACACGAAATCACAGCTTCCCTATCTTCATCAACATTTAACAATTCCTCAAAATATTCCTTCCATCTTCCCAATACCTCTAACTCTCCATTTAATAACTCTCCTCTCCTATTTTTAACTGACAAATCCATTTGTTCTCTAGGCTTTCTTAACTTGTTAATCTCACTCCAAAACTTTTTCTTATTTTCAACAAAATTTGTTGATAACATCTCACCCACTCTCTCATTTGCTCTCTTTTTACATTGCTTCACCACTCTCTTAACTTCTCTCTTTTTCTCCATATACTCTTCCCTCCTTGCATCACTTCTACTTTGTAAAAACTTCTCATATGCTAACTTTTTCTCCCTTACTACTCTCTTTACATCATCATTCCACCAATCGCTCCTCTTCCCTCCTGCACCCACTTTCCTGTAACCACAAACTTCTGCTGAACACTCTAACACTACATTTTTAAACCTACCCCATACCTCTTCGACCCCATTGCCTATGCTCTCATTAGCCCATCTATCCTCCAATAGCTGTTTATATCTTACCCTAACTGCCTCCTCTTTTAGTTTATAAACCTTCACCTCTCTCTTCCCTGATGCTTCTATTCTCCTTGTATCCCATCTACCTTTTACTCTCAGTGTAGCTACAACTAGAAAGTGATCTGATATATCTGTGGCCCCTCTATAAACATGTACATCCTGAAGTCTACTCAACAGTCTTTTATCTACCAATACATAATCCAACAAACTACTGTCATTTCGCCCTACATCATATCGTGTATATTTATTTATCCTCTTTTTCTTAAAATATGTATTACCTATAACTAAACCCCTTTCTATACAAAGTTCAATCAAAGGGCTCCCATTATCATTTACACCTGGCACCCCAAACTTAACTACCACACCCTCTCTAAAAGTTTCTCCTACTTTAGCATTCAAGTCCCCTACCACAATTACTCTCTCACTTGGTTCAAAGGCTCCTATACATTCACTTAACATCTCCCAAAATCTCTCTCTCTCCTCTGCATTCCTCTCTTCTCCAGGTGCATACACGCTTATTATGACCCACTTCTCGCATCCAACCTTTACTTTAATCCACATAATTCTTGAATTTACACATTCATATTCTCTTTTCTCCTTCCATAACTGATCATTTAACATTACTGCTACCCCTTCCTTTGCTCTAACTCTCTCAGATACTCCAGATTTAATCCCATTTATTTCCCCCCACTGAAACTCTCCTACCCCCTTCAGCTTTGTTTCACTTAGAGCCAGGACATCCAACTTCTTTTCATTCATAACATCAGCAATCATCTGTTTCTTGTTATCCGCACTACATCCACGCACATTTAAGCATCCCAGTTTTATAAAGTTTTTCTTCTTCTCATTTTTAGTAATTGTATACAGGAGAAGGGGTTACTAGCCCATTGCTCCCGGCATTTTAGTCGCCTCATACGACACGCATGGCTTACGGAGGAAAGATTCTTTTCCACTTCCCCATGGACAATAGAAGAAATAAAAAAGAACAAGAGCTATTTAGAAAAAGGAGAAAAACCTAGATGTATGTATATATATATATGCATGTGCGTGTCTGTGAAGTGTGACCAAAGTGTAAGTAGGAGTAGCAAGATATCCCTGTTATCTTAGCGTGTTTATGAGACAGAAAAAGAAACCAGCAATCCTACCATCATGCAAAACAGTTACAGGTTTTTGTTTCACAGTCATCTGGCAGGACGGTAGTACTTCCCTGGGTGGTTGCTGTCTACCAACCTACTACCTATATATATATATATACGAGCAGTATTTAGATAAAGGTAGGGAAGGTTTTATTGCATTTATGGATTTAGAAAAGGCATATGATAGAGTGGATAGGGGAGCAATGTGGCAGATGTTGCAAGTATATGGAATAGGTGGTAACTTACTAAATGCTGTAAAGAGTTTTTATGAGGATAGTGAGGTTCAGGTTAGGGTGTGTAGAAGAGAGGGAGAATACTTCCCGGTAAAAGTAGGTCTTAGACAGGGATGTGTAATGTCACCATGGTTGTTTAATATATTTAAAGATGGGGTTGTAAAAGAAGTAAATGCTAGGGTGTTCGGGAGAGGGGTGGGATTAAACTATGGGGAATTAAATACGAAATGAGAAGTGATACAGTTACTTTTTGCTGATGATACTGTGCTTATGGGAGATTCTAAAGAAAAATTGCAAAGGTTAGTGGACGAGTTTGGGTGTGTGTGCAAAGGTAGAAAGTTGAAAGTGAACATAGAAAAGAGTAAGGTTTTGAGAGTATCAAATGATTTAGATAAAGAAAAATTGGATATCAAATTGGGGAGGAGGAGTATGGAAGAAGTGAATGTTTTCAGATACTTGGGAGTTGACGTGTCAGCGGATGGATTTATGAAGGATGAGGTTAATCATAGAATTGATGAAGGAAAAAAGGTGAGTGGTGCATTGAGGTATATGTGGAGTTAAAAAACGTTATCTATGGAGGCAAAGAAGGGAATGTATGAAAGTATAGTAGTACCAACACTTTTATATGGGTGTGAAGCTTGGGTTGTGAATGCTGCAGCGAGGAGGTGGTTGGAGGCAGTGGAGATGTCCTGTCTAAGGGCAATGTGTGGTGTAAATATTATGCAGAAAATTCGGAGTGTGGAAATTAGGAGAAGGTGTGGAGTTAATAAAAGTATTAGTCAGAGGGCTGAAGAGGGTTTGTCGAGATGGTTTGGTCATTTAGAGAGAATGGATCAAAGTAGAATGACATGGAGAGCGTATAAATCTGTAGGGGAAGGAAGGCGGGGTAGGGGTCGTCCTCGAAAATGTTGGAGGGAGGGGGTAAATGAGGTGTTGTGGGCGAGGGGTTTGGACTTCCAGCAGGCGTGCGTGAGCGTGTTAGATAGGAGTGACTGGCGACAAATGGTATTTGGGACCTGACGAGCTGTTGGAGTGTGAGCAAGGTAATATTTAGTGAAGGGATTCAGGGAAACCGGTTATTTTAAATAACCGGACTTGAGTCCTGGAAATGGGAAGTACAATGCCTGCACTCTAAAGGAGGAGTTTGGGATATTGGAGGTTTGCAGGGATATATTGTGTATTTTTATACGTATATACTTCTAAACTGTTGTATTCTGAGCACCTCTGCAAAAAACAGTGATTATGTGTGAGTGAGGTGAAAGTGTTGAATGATGATGAAAGTATTTTCTTTTTGGGGATTTTCTTTCTTTTTGGGTCACCCTGCCTCGGTGGGAGACGGCCGACTTGTTGAATATATATATATATATATATATATATATATATATATATATATATATATATATATATATATATATATATATATATATATATATATATAAATAATATATGGTGTTGTCAGCCCCCGAGCATAAGCTCTTGGATCTGCTCAGAAATATGTGACTTCACTACATGTACTCCAGTGAGAAGAAAAAACCCATCTGACCTGTTATATCCAAGACTTTTATTATCTGGCAGAACACCGTCTACTGTCACTCTGGCAGGACGCTACCTACAGTTCTGGCAGGACGGTACCAACTATCACTTTGGTAAGACTCCACCTACTGTCACTTTGACAGAATCCCACCTACACTTACTTAGCTTGGTAATTATATACAAGAAACTTGTTTGTTACATATTTTTGATATTTTTTTTCAGGAATGGAGGAGGCGGGGATTACTCCCGTTCGAATAATTTCTTGTCTGTATGGCCCTTTCTTCCCAGGAGAGAGTAGTGACCCCCAGCTGACCTACGGGACACCTGACTCTAGTGTGCGGGGTCTGTCCTACTTCCTAAGGCAGACTGGTTTGATCACCCATGACTCCACATCCTTCCCTGTTAAAAAAAAAAAAAAAAAAAAAAATCCAACTGATGGTCTGGCATGAGCCCAGCGACTAGGTTTAAAATTTACTTAACCATCTCACCTTGTGGCTCCTTATTAACACACTTCTACCCTGCTGTTTAGAGCAGTACATCCCGTAAGTATTTAGGGCTTTCCTAAATATTAGTCATGGCAGGTTTTACTGTTGTTGTATCAAGGTTTCCATTCCCACTTTCGTACATTCCTGCACTGGACTGGTCTAATACAGGAATGAAATGAGTATGGCAGAGTCGGAAATACTTCATTAATTTCATGATCGGTGATCTTTGGTGTTATATTTATGAACAAACTTGTCAACGGGAGAGCTACTTGATTGTTCTGATTTGTGGTAAAGTAAATTTCCTCTTTCCTTGATAATATATCACCTACACCTGTTTGCCAGAAACATTGCAGTTGTTACCTGCCCAATACTACTAATCCTTGTTGTGGGTTATAAAATGGGTTTTATATCTTTACAATATGAATTGCTTACTTTATGATTGAACTCTGTCTTTGGTATGACAGCGGCTGTCTAATTATACTGATACCCAACACCGGTAATGAGTCCTTGCTTAACCATTCACATACAGCACCGGTAGCAATCACTTGCTTAATGATTCACAGTACTGGTAGCTCAATTATTGATACACAGCTCCGGTAGTGAGCTAATTCTTAATAATTGATACCCAGCACCAGTAGCTAGCGGTTACTTAATTACTGATACCCAACACCAGCAGTCAGCAATTGCTTAATCATGATACCCATCATCGATAATCACTGGTTGTTCAATCACTGAGAAGATAATCATTTTACCCAGACTTATACCAAGAGAGATTTTCATGATAAAAGCTCATCATTGAAGATAATTGTACGTCCCAGGTGAGACCGATGACCCTACCAGGAATCGGTTCGAGATTCAGAGGAATGCTTGTTCTCGAAGTCCCTGCAGAGGTTAGCAACAATGTCCAGGAATCTCAACTGTCTCCTAAGCGCAGTACAGGGTCCTAGTCTGTTATCCTGACCTCAGCCGTTTCGATCCTTTTTTCTGCTATACTTGAACCTTCCAAATTGCTCTTTCTCCTACAGCCCAGGTTTTCCTACTCTCTTTTATTTCTTCCGCTTCTACTGTATGTTCTATTGAGGGAGAGTAAGACATGTTGAACTCACATCGTTGTACTTTACAGATCGACGTTTAATTCATTTCCTTGGGGCTTGTTCAAGATATTCTTCTATTAACTTTACTTTCAACACATAACACCGCTGGTCGGGGTCGACTTAGGTTACCCAGAACTCTGAGATAAAAAGAGAAAATAAAAACATAACTTGATAGATTTAAAAACTCTTAAACTAACACATTCACGATTTTCGAGTTGCCGTTCTCTACGGAATTAAGATCATTTGTTTATGAATGATTCTGTTACCCAGCACCATTATAGACTATTGCTGGGAAAAGAGATGAGAGGCAAAGTTGTTGTTTTTATGCCTCATCCTCGAGTTGTTTGTTCAGTTTACTCTCTGAAATCTGAGGCACTTGATGCTAATGGGTTTAATTTGCCTCACACACAGAACTAACCTGTATATAAGGATTAGAATTGATGGTTTAGGTAACAAGGTACTTACCTAATTTGGAACACAAACTTTCTGCCTTCAAACTACATTAGTGGTTTTGGAGTAAAGGGTAAGTCTGAAAAAAAAATCAGCTGTAGGCGATCATTTTCTTACCTACATACAGCACCTTTCATCCCCTGTAGTGTTTATAACGGCTTCGTGTGAAGTGAAATCTTTCTGAAGTGTAATTTTGTAAGGTTACTGTGCCTGTGGCCCTCCTGTCAACAGTTACAATTATAGTAAGATATTAGTAGAGTCGTACACGTTCTTATAACCTGCAACAAATAAAACGATGTAATATCATTGTATCACTAAGGCCGTCTAACAAACAATTTTTAAGACAACGAGAGTTCCACCAAAGCATACGTTTCTCAAGTGGACAATAAAATACGGTAAACAATTACTTATCATAACAGACTTCACCGTGTTTTAGATAATGACCCAACCACACATCAATTTTTATCATTTCAACACGACCGCAGTCAGGCAAGTAGCGCAGACAGACAAGTTAAACAGCGGAGCCTGACAAGACTCTGAATAAAGACACATAAATTCGGAATGCTAAGAACAGAATTAGTAAATATGTAAATAGACGCTTCCAGTATCCTCTGACCTACCACAGAGTTAGCAGTACGATCATATACGTCTTAATGGACATAGCCAACACCTCAGCTGACATAGGTAAATGCTTTACATTCAACAGCAGCTCCACCAACGACCACTTGACATTTTTTCAGTATTTTTTTTAACAGCCCATTTAAAGACGAGCTGAGATTCATGGTTTGTACTACTGTAGACTCTACCATTAAATGATCTACTTCGTACACTATATATTTGTAAAGATGAAAGCACCAGAACTTCTGAAGAGAGGCACAACACACTTCAGCATCGTAATCAGTCGAGTCTGATTAGGTTACTTGAATGATACAAAGACTTTGACGCCTTTCACGTTTTTAAATTCATGATGCATTGTGCATGTTGAGCCGATGGGAATTAAGATTCCTTTCTTTACTATCCTACTGCAAAATCATGGAAAGGAAAAGATTATCTTTTCTTGTAGTCTAGGAGGAGTTGATCAACGCAGGAACTTCTGCACTACCAAGAAACACAGTACATTAATAATTTTGGAGTTCAATATTTATAAATTTTTCGATTATGGTCATTACAACGTTCAAGAATGGAAGCTTTATTTCAGTTTCCCATTCGTATTTGCTGTAAATACACACAAATAAACCGCTCATAGGAGAGAAAATATTACAATAACGTTTCGGTCCGACTTGGACCATTTACAGTCACACTAACACGAAAGATGGTAGGTATAATTGTTGTCAGGAAGCAGGACAAGTGCTTCCAGACAAGGGTCTTAGTCATATGATGACCCACAGCTGAAGCTTTTCGTCATCTGACCAAACCTTCCGCTAGATAACAGGAGAGAGAGGGAGCCAGTATATATAGGCTAGCTGGACAGGGACAAACCAACAAAGGAAGGAAAATAAGTAATGGTAGTGGTAAGGCTGGTATTAGAAGTAGTAGTAGATGCAGTAGTGGTATAAATAATATAAATTTAACCTAATTCCCAGGCGTTCTAATTAACCGTGTTGTTAGTAGTATTAAGGCACAGTGAAGCACAAAGAATACTACATGCACTTCTCATTACCAACAGTTTAAAGGGTTCGTGATGCTTTATTAGTTTGTGTGTGCATATCGTGAGTGTCTTCCAAGTTATGTAGCAGAATAAAATATTCTGAATATGTAATATTTTTAGAGATCTGCGTTACACTCAGCAGTTCATTTTAGAAGTTCATTTTGATACTAGAAATCTACGTAATCCAGGCTCCTGCATCTAAAACTTTAGTGCTTTCCTGTTATGAATCATGGTATGGTGGTTTGAGCACTGGCCTGCTAGTTTTGAGATTGGTTTGTCAAGGGATCGAATCCTACATGTTCTGAGTTCATAATACTGAACCCAGGAGTTAACCAAAACATGGAGTGCTTATTCTTTCTTATAGGTAATGTCAAGCACATAGGTAATGTGAAAAGCACACGAACAATGAAACCTGTGTTGTAACACATTCTCCTCGTGCACATTTTAACATTTCCCTTATGCTGTTCCTCCACTTCACTTTCTGTTATCTGTTATTGGTCTTATTGGTCTTAGACCAGGCTTTCAAAATGGGAAATGACCCTCCACTAGCAGGTCCTGGTCACTCATGACGATGTTTAATTAACTCTTGCATGTCTCCTCTTGGGTTATTCTACAGTGGTGTAGATCACAGTGGTGTAGGTCACAGTGGTGTAGGTCACAGTGTGGGGGATTACCAGAGGGAGTTATCCATAGCTTAATTTTTTTAATTATTATAAATGCCACTTTTGTATATAAACAATGGTAGTTTCTAGATGTGTGAAATTATTAAGTTGTTAATAAAAAGTATTAATATGTACCTACTTATTTGCGGTTGAAGGGATCGAGTTGCAGCTCCTGGCCCCGCCTCTTTGCTAGTCGATACTAGGTCCATTCAACCTTGCTCTTAGAGCCATGTCATACCTCTCCTTAAAACTATGCATGTATACGGATCCTGCCTCCACTACTTCACTCTCCAGATTGTTCCAATTCCTGACAACTCTAGTGCTGAAGAAATACTGCCTAAGATCCCTATGAATCATCTAAAATACACACCAAAGATACACAGAATACATCATGTCATCAGTTGTATTGTTGAATGATCTATTAAGTATAAATCTCTAAGTTTATATTTCCTCAGCGTTAAATTATTTAACTTCCGTTAGTCCAAGAGAAAAAGAAAGAATGACTCCTCGCTTTAAGAGAAAAAAATATAGTCGGTGAAATTTTTAACTGTTGTACTACGGTAATCTCTTCGTTACATATTAGGTTAAGCAAGACAGGTTCCCTAAAATATGTTGATGTCTAGCTGACTAATTTTCAAAAACAGAAATGGCAACCTTAAAGCTTGCTTTAAAGAATAAAGTCACTTGGACCAAGTTGGAGCAAGTTAGATCTAAACATCATTATAAGTCAGAGGCTCCTAAGTGCGGATTATTTACATATTCTTGTTTTAATTCTGGGAGAGTTGTTAGCTAGTATTGCATCTCATTTGTATTGCGCTGAGATTTAAATATTTGTTATTCTATGATTAGGTCAGGTTGATGTAAATTTTGTGTAATTATAACCGCTTATAAACGCCACAAACGTGTCCGTCTTCACGTAAAAGATTGTATCCTGACGTACACTGTTAAGACTGGTATCCTGACGTACACTGTTAAGACAGGTATCCTGACGTACACTGTTAAGACTGGTATCCTGACGTACACTGTTAAGACTGGTATCCTGACGTACACTGTTAAGACTGGTATCCTGACGTACACTGTTAAGACTGGTATCCTGACGTACACTGTTAAGACTGGTATCCTGACGTACACTGTTAAGACTGGTATCCTGACGTACACTGTTAAGACTGGTATCCTGACGTACACTGTTAAGACTGGTATCCTGACGTACACTGTTAAGACTGGTATCCTGACGTACACTGTTAAGACTGGTATCCTGACGTACAGTTAAGACTGGTATCCTGACGTACTGTTAAGACTGGTATCATGACGCACACTGTTAAGACTGTATCCTGACGTACACTGTTAAGGCTGGTATCCTGACGTACACTGTTAAGACTGGTATCCTGACGTACACTGTTAAGACAGGTATCCTGACGTACACTGTTAAGACTGGTACCCTGAAGTACACTGTTATGACTGGTATCCTGACGTACACTGTTAAGACTGTATCCTGACGTACTCTGTTAAGACTGTATCCTGACGTACTCTGTTAAGACTAGTATCCTGACTTACGCTGTTAAGACTGGTATCCTGACGTACACTGTTATGACTAGTATCCTGACGTACACTGCTAAGACAGGTATCCTGACGTACACTGTTAAGACAGGTATTCTGACGTACACTGTTAAGACAGGTATCCTGACGTACACTGTTAAGACAGGTATCCTGACGTACACTGTTAAGACAGGTATCCTGACGTACACTGTTAAGACTGGTATCCTGACGTACACTGTTAAGACAGGTATCCGACGTACACTGTTAAGACAGGTATCCTGACGTACACTGTTAAGACAGGTATCCTGACGTACACTGTTAAGACAGGTATCCTGACGTACACTGTTAAGACAGGTATCCTGACGTACACTGTTAAGACAGGTATCCTGACGTACACTGTTAAGACAGGTATCCTGACGTACACTGTTAAGACAGGTATCCTGACGTACACTGTTAAGACTGGTACACTTTTTAACTTGGAATATGGGTTGCCTGATCAAATATATTTGGCGCCGCCATCTTGATCAGCGATTTTCAAACTGTGAATCAACGGGACTTTTTCGGGCGCCTTTTCCCTTTAGCCGGGAAACTGACACTATATATATCTTCATAAAACACATTGTCTTATCAACACATTCCATTATAAATTTAATTTATAGCCATAATTACAAGATAATATTAGGAAAATACATCGTTTATAGCCTCTTAGGCTTTTATGCCTAAGAAAAAAAATCTGAGCGAAATGAAAAGAGACATTTAAGACGTTTCGTGTCATAACTAGTAAACTAGTTCACTTGTGAACTAATGAACTAGGAGAACTGAACCTGGGAACAAACGACAGCCTAATCTGGTAAGTAGTGTGGAGACACTCATGTACACTTTAGGACAATTATTACATAAGAGTGTTTTTGCACATCTTGTCGGTATTACCATAAGAATCTTCAGAGTAAACAGTGTTTGATGATCATCAACGATGTGTACCTTACCACAGACTCTTCTGTGTCTTTCTAACACCTTCTGGCCTCTTCTGAAAGATCTCTCGGAATCTCAGTGAACTTTTGCAGGACCCTAGAGAACGCAGAGTCCAATTTAGATAAGCCATGATCTAGATTACGTAATTACGTATTTGAAGTGTTAATAGTGCATTCGTGTTTACATTTTTTGTGCTTAAATGAATCCTAATACTAATTTTATATGTATTTGGTTTCTTAAATTTCACAAGGTTTCAAGAAATTGTATTGTCAATCCCATAACTTGCTCTTCTGTTTACCTAAAAAACTTGCTAGTGCCAGCTAAGCTATTTTCATCTCACTAACGAATAGATTTTCATGGCGGAATCATATATCGTGGGAGCAATTAACGATAAAACTAAATGGCAGTTTTATGTAACACTGTGTTAGCACTGTGTCTGGATGCAGGTTCCTGTCTCCAGGGTGTTGGATTCCACATAGGAAATTCTTCGTAATTTAACCAGGGAATTGTAACTAAAAGTAGAAGCTTCTTTTCGTGAAAGAAATTAAATTAGCAATCACTGTGGTTGAAGTGCATATTAATATATAAAACGTCTCTCGTGATCTTATTACAACGTGGGAGATTCTGTATGTGGGATCCTGGCTTAAGAACCTTTCATCCATAAGTACGTGGTATATAACTTAGGCGTATATACACTGAGATACGCATCTCATGGTATATACACTCTGAAAGACACGTATTTCTTAGTCTACGAGTATATACAAGGAAATATACATTAATTACAAATACAGGGACGTACAGACATGTCTAGGTGTATATACAGTGTTATGCACAGAGTATCTACACTGAAAATACACATCTCTCCTTATATAAGATGAGATATACACATTTCTAAGTGTACAAGTATACTATAGAATACTTGTACAAGTATTCTATAGAGATATTAGGAACCTCACAGAGAGGAGCTACGGTGCAGTTAATGTTTGAGGTTCCAAGCCGGGCGGCTGAGTCATGCTTGCCTGTGTATCATATGATCATACCATCCAAGGTTCCTCACCTGGGCAAATGCCTTCCTGAAGTAATATTATCTCAGTCGCAGCACAAGAGATAGAATACACGCGCCACTTCAATACAATTTCACATAGAACTGCACCAAATACACCTGCTTCGGGTATATTATTACGAGCTGCCGACATAGTGGAATCAGTACCACTCATGATATACTCACTTTGGAGGAGTGGCAGTGGTCGTTTCAAAGTAGTCGTTGGTTGTTCCGAGGTGGTTGTATATACAATGGTGGTTCGCGCCGCTCTGCCAGTCCTTATATACTGCCTACTTCGCAACCTGGATTCGGTAAATATGCACGGAATGGATCGCTCAGCTTGGAAGGCTTGCAAGGAACACGGACGAAACATTTTGCGCGCCAGTTGGGTGACCGTCTGGGATATTATCTCTGCTCGACTTTCATATTTTGGACCACTAACTCAGACTATAGCAACAAAATTTGCTGTATAAAAAAATACTTCATGAATAAAAGAAAAACTATATTTATTTAAAATGTTAATTATCAATATTTTATTAGTAGAATGTTAAATTAATAGGTATCAAATTTGCCTTTAAGATTCTCAAACTAAGCTGAATATTATGAAATTGATAAATTGAGAATGGGTCTAACTTCCGACCAGACAGCTTAGCTTTTCCCTTGACACGAGTGCACCGAAACTACCTCAATGAACCCAGCCTTTACTACCACTCGGCAGCTATTAGCAACACAAGATTGCTCTCTGCTAAATTATCTTCAGTTTACCATCCAGCCAACACCCTTTTACAGTCATGTCTCCAACAGTCTCTTCACATTCTCTCTCTTGCTGTCTCCGTCTCTCTGCAAGTCACTCTCTGTCTGTCTCTGTCTCGTATTTCAGCTGTTTCGCCACACTGTTTCTCGAGGAAGGAAAAACCTTCTACTGTCCTCAATACACGGATACTTTCCTAGGAACAGATGTGACCGTCGTTCACCTTATTGACTGCGCAAACAATCTCTTCTTCCCGATTTTCTCTAAGCTTTTTTTTAACTTCAGTCTTCGTAATTTCTTTTATGAAATCTTTTTTTTTTTTACATCGCTTTGAACATTTAGGATTTAATTAATAAGAATGATTTTCAAACACAATATTAATATGTATCGATATATATATATATATATATATATATATATATATATATATATATATATATATATATATATATAATATATATATATATGTATATATATAATATATATATATATATGTATATATATATATATATATATATATCTTTCTTTCTTTCAACACACCGGCCGTATCCCACCGAGGCAGGGTGGCCCAAAAGGAAAAACGAAAGTTTCTCCTTTTACATTTAGTAATATATACAGGAGAAGAGGTTACTAGCCCCTTGCTCCCGGCATTTTAGTCGCCTCTTACAACACGCATGGCTTACGGAGGAAGAATTCTGTTCCACTTCCCCATGGAGATAAGAGGAAATAAACAAGAATAAGAACTAGAAAGAAAATAGAAGAAAACCCAGAGGGGTGTGTATATATGTGCTTGTACATGTATGTGTAGTGTGACCTAAGTGTAAGTAGAAGTAGCAAGACGTACCTGAAATCTTGCATGTTCATGAGACAGAAAAAAGGACACCAGCAATCCTACCATCATGTAAAACAATTACAGGCTTTCGTTTTACACTCACTTGGCAGGACGGTAGTACCTCCCTGGGCGGTTGCTGTCTACCAACCTACTACCTATAATATATATATATATATATATATATATATATATATATATATATGTACATATACATATACATATATATATACATATATATATATATATACATATATATATATATATATATATATATATATATATATATATATATATATATATATATATATATATATATATATATATGTATATATATTTATATATATATATATATATATATATACATATATATATATATATATATCAATTTTGATTTAACGTAAGGAAGCTGTCTTGGAGATAGGCTCGTGCTCCACGGACCTCCATCTTAACTTATAATCCCTAGAATATTGGGATCTATTTTACTTTCCGAACTGTTAGGTAATTTGTTTCCACTATTTCATTATCTTGTTCACTATACTTCACATACCTTAAAATAGATATAATTCAAGCGTCCCCGCAGTTCACTCCAGTGTCCAGGTGTCATCCATGATCATGCGGTCAAATGCCTACCATACTACCCATTTTTTTTTCTGTGTATTTTGCATGTTATGATCAGGATCATGTCTTCAAAGTCATTACCCTCAAATGTTGTAGCTTTTCCTCGTAGTTCATGTTCCTTAGCTCCGGGACTAGTGCGGTGGCAAATTGCTGGAAGATTGCCTCACGCACTAGGTGCAAATTGTCTTCAGTGACTTCCTGTATTGGTTACCGAATGCAAGTCTTGCATTTGCTATTAATGCATACGCTTCCAATGTTATTTAGTTTATGTAGATATCTAGAGAGAGAAACGAGCTGAGATACTATAGGATCTTTTCTCACTATAAATTCTGGAAATAATTTCCCTCCAGGTATTACCACGTCATTAGTTGTTCGTCACAACTCTCATCGTTACTTTGAACTTACTGATCGTTTAACTCCAGCACTAACTATTACAGCTCTCATTGCTAGGTTTTGCACCGTATTTTAGAAATTTCCAAACAACTACAGTCATTGGTTGCCTTTGGTGGATCGTTTTTATGTAAAAAATAAAAATATCATTGATTACTCTTACCAACCCTTGTGAGGCTCTGTTTGTTCCACCTTGCCCTTGTGAGGCTCTGCTTGTTCCACCTTGCCCTTGTGAGGCTCTGCTTGTTCCACCTTGCCCTTGTGAGGCTCTGCTTGTTCCACCTTGCCCTTGTGAGGCTCTGCTTGTTCCACCTTGCCCTTGTGAGGCTCTGCTTGTTCCACCTTGCCCTTGTGAGGCTCTGTTTGTTCCACCTTGCCCTTGTGAGGCTCTGCTTGTTCCACCTTGCCCTTGTGAGGCTCTGCTTGTTCCACCTTGCCCTTGTGAGGCTCTGCTTGTTCCAGCTTGCCCTTGTGAGGCTCTGCTTGTTCCACCTTGCCCTTGTGAGGCTCTGCTTGTTCCACCTTGCCCTTGTGAGGCTCTGTTTGTTCCACCTTGCCCTTGTGAGGCTCTGCTTGTTCCACCTTGCCCTTGTGAGGCTCTGCTTGTTCCACCTTGCCCTTGTGAGGCTCTGCTTGTTCCAGCTTGCCCTTGTGAGGCTCTGCTTGTTCCACCTTGCCCTTGTGAGGCTCTGCTTGTTCCACCTTGCCCTTGTGAGGCTCTGCTTGTTCCACCTTGCCCTTGTGAGGCTCTGCTTGTTCCACCTTGTCCTTGTGAGGCTCTGCTTGTTCCACCTTGCCCTTGTGAGGCTCTGCTTGTTCCACCTTGCACTTTTGAGGCTCTGCTTGTTGCACCTTGTCCTTGTGAGGCTCTGCTTGTTGCACCTTGCCCTTGTGAGGCTCTGCTTGTTCCACCTTGCCCTTGTGAGGCTCTGCTTGTTCCACCTTGCCCTTGTGAGGCTCTGCTTGTTCCACCTTGTCCTTATGAGGCTCTGCTTGTTCCACCTTGCCCTTGTGAGGCTCTGCGTGTTCCACCTTGCCCTTGTGAGGCTCTGCTTGTTCCACCTTGTCTTTGTGAGGCTCTGCTTGTTCCATCTTGCCCTTGTGAGGCTCTGCTTGTTCCACCTTGTCTTTGTGAGGCTCTGCTTGTTCCACCTTGCCCTTGTGAGACTCTGCTTGTTCCACCTTGGCCTTGTGAGGCTCTGCTTGTTCCACCTTGTCTTTGTGAGGCTCTGCTTGTTCCATCTTGCCCTTGTGAGGCTCTGCTTGTTCCACCTTGTCTTTGTGAGGCTCTGCTTGTTCCACCTTGCCCTTGTGAGGCTCTGCTTGTTCCACCTTGGCCTTGTGAGGCTCTGCTTGTTCCACCTTGTCTTTGTGAGGCTCTGCTTGTTCCATCTTGCCCTTGTGAGGCTCTGCTTTTTGCACCTTGCCCTTGTGAGGCTCTGCTTGTTCCACCTTGCCCTTGTGAGGCTCTGCTTGTTCCACCTTGCCCTTGAGAGGCTCTGCTTGTTCCACCTTGCACTTTTGAGGCTCTGCTTGTTCCACCTTGCCCTTGTGAGGCTCTGCTTGTTCCACCTTGTCCTTGTGAGGCTCTGCTTGTTCCACCTTGCCCTTGTGAGGCTCTGCTTGTTCCACCTTGCACTTTTGAGGCTCTGCTTGTTGCACCTTGTCCTTGTGAGGCTCTGCTTGTTGCACCTTGCCCTTGTGAGGCTCTGCTTGTTCCACCTTGCCCTTGTGAGGCTCTGCTTGTTCTACCTTGTCCTTGTGAGGCTCTGCTTGTTCCACCTTGCCCTTGTGAGGCTCTACGTATTCCACCTTGCCCTTGTGAGGCTCTGCTTGTTCCACCTTGTCTTTGTGAGGCTCTGCTTGTTCCATCTTGCCCTTGTGAGGCTCTGCTTGTTCCACCTTGTCTTTGTGAGGTTCTGCTTGTTCCACCTTGCCGTTGTGAGGCTCTGCTTGTTCCACCTTGGCCTTGTGAGGCTCTGCTTGTTCCACCTTGTCTTTGTGAGGCTTTGCTTGTTCCATCTTGCCCTTGTGAGGCTCTACTTGTTGCACCTTGCCCTTGTGAGGCTCTGCTTGTTCCACCTTGTCCTTGTGAGGCTCTGCTTGTTCCACCTTGCCCTTGTGAGGCTCTGCTTGTTCCACCTTGCCCTTGTGAGGCTCTGCTTGTTCCACCTTGCACTTTTGAGGCTCTGCTTGTTCCCCCTTGCCCTTGTGAGGCTCTGCTTGTTCCACCTTGTCCTTGTGAGGCTCTGCTTGTTCCACCTTGCCCTTGTGAGGCTCTGCTTGTTCCACCTTGCACTTTTGAGGCTCTGCTTGTTCCACCTTGCCCTTGTGAGGCTCTGCTTGTTCCACCTTGTCCTTGTGAGGCTCTGCTTGTTCCACCTTGCCCTTGTGAGGCTGTGCTTGTTCCACCTTGCCCTTGTGAGGCTCTGCTTGTTCCACCTTGCCATTGTGAGGCTCTGCTTGTTCCACCTTGCCCTTGTGAGGCTCTGCTTGTTCCACCTTGCCCTTGTGAGGCTCTGCTTGTTCCACCTTGCCCTTGTGAGACTCTGCTTGTTCCACCTTGCCCTTGTGAGGCTCTGCTTGTTCCACCTTGCCCTTGTGAGGCTCTGCTTGTTCCACCTTGTCCTTGTGAGGCTCTGCTTGTTCCACCTTGCCCTTGTGAGGCTCTGCTTGTTCCACCTTGCCCTTGTGAGACTCTGCTTGTTCCACCTTGCCCTTGTGAGGCTCTGCTTGTTCCACCTTGCCCTTGTGAGGCTCTGCTTGTTCCACCTTGTCCTTGTGAGGCTCTGCTTGTTCCACCTTGCCCTTGTGAGGCTCTGCTTGTTCCACCTTGCCCTTGTGAGGCTCTGCTTGTTCCACCTTGCACTTTTGAGGCTCTGCTTGTTCCCCCTTGCCCTTGTGAGGCTCTGCTTGTTCCACCTTGTCCTTGTGAGGCTCTGCTTGTTCCACCTTGCCCTTGTGAGGCTCTGCTTGTTCCACCTTGCACTTTTGAGGCTCTGCTTGTTCCACCTTGCCCTTGTGAGGCTCTGCTTGTTCCACCTTGTCCTTGTGAGGCTCTGCTTGTTCCACCTTGCCCTTGTGAGGCTGTGCTTGTTCCACCTTGCCCTTGTGAGGCTCTGCTTGTTCCACCTTGCCATTGTGAGGCTCTGCTTGTTCCACCTTGCCCTTGTGAGGCTCTGCTTGTTCCACCTTGCCCTTGTGAGGCTCTGCTTGTTCCACCTTGCCCTTGTGAGACTCTGCTTGTTCCACCTTGCCCTTGTGAGGCTCTGCTTGTTCCACCTTGCCCTTGTGAGGCTCTGCTTGTTCCACCTTGTCCTTGTGAGGCTCTGCTTGTTCCACCTTGCCCTTGTGAGGCTCTGCTTGTTCCACCTTGCCCTTGTGAGACTCTGCTTGTTCCACCTTGCCCTTGTGAGGCTCTGCTTGTTCCACCTTGCCCTTGTGAGGCTCTGCTTGTTCCACCTTGTCCTTGTGAGGCTCTGCTTGTTCCACCTTGCCCTTGTGAGGCTCTGCTTGTTCCACCTTGCCCTTGTGAGACTCTGCTTGTTCCACCTTGCCCTTGTGAGGCTCTGCTTGTTCCACCTTGCCCTTGTGAGGCTCTGCTTGTTCCACCTTGTCCTTGTGAGGCTCTGCTTGTTCCACCTTGCCCTTGTGAGGCTCTGCTTGTTCCACCTTGCCCTTGTGAGGCTCTGCTTGTTCCACCTTGCACTTTTGAGGCTCTGCTTGTTCCCCCTTGCCCTTGTGAGGCTCTGCTTGTTCCACCTTGTCCTTGTGAGGCTCTGCTTGTTCCACCTTGCCCTTGTGAGGCTCTGCTTGTTCCACCTTGCACTTTTGAGGCTCTGCTTGTTCCACCTTGCCCTTGTGAGGCTCTGCTTGTTCCACCTTGTCCTTGTGAGGCTCTGCTTGTTCCACCTTGCCCTTGTGAGGCTGTGCTTGTTCCACCTTGCCCTTGTGAGGCTCTGCTTGTTCCACCTTGCCATTGTGAGGCTCTGCTTGTTCCACCTTGCCCTTGTGAGGCTCTGCTTGTTCCACCTTGCCCTTGTGAGGCTCTGCTTGTTCCACCTTGCCCTTGTGAGACTCTGCTTGTTCCACCTTGCCCTTGTGAGGCTCTGCTTGTTCCACCTTGCCCTTGTGAGGCTCTGCTTGTTCCACCTTGTCCTTGTGAGGCTCTGCTTGTTCCACCTTGCCCTTGTGAGGCTCTGCTTGTTCCACCTTGCCCTTGTGAGACTCTGCTTGTTCCACCTTGCCCTTGTGAGGCTCTGCTTGTTCCACCTTGCCCTTGTGAGGCTCTGCTTGTTCCACCTTGTCCTTGTGAGGCTCTGCTTGTTCCACCTTGCCCTTGTGAGGCTCTGCTTGTTCCACCTTGCCCTTGTGAGGCTCTGCTTGTTCCACCTTGCCCTTTTGAGGCTCTGCTTGTTCCACCTTGCCCTTTTGAGGCTCTGCTTGTTCCACCTTGCCCTTGTGAGGCTCTGCTTGTTCCACCTTGCCCTTCCTCAGTCTACTGCTTCACTTCTTACTATAAAGCTCCACTTTCTATATTGTAGTCGCTCACTGAACTAGATGAACAATTAAAACAGTTTTCCCATGACTGTGGATTGACTCTCCAGCTTCTGCAGTACAGTGTTGCCAGTTATGTTTGCAGGTCCGCCTCTTAAATTCCTCTTAACTGACTTGATCTCATTCTCTCCCATTTGTTCCACCTGAGAACTGTTTTTATTTCCACTCTGTCGCTGCTGATATGACCTGATGTAAGTGTTTCTTGCGTTTTTGAGGCTCGACTGGGTCTTCAGTTTCGTTATCCTGGTTACTGTTTTCTCACGCTAAACAATCTGTCTTTGTCGATTTTATCTGTTACTCTTTGTATTTTGTATGCCGTGATCATATCATTTCTACCTTCGTCTTCCAATGTTGTAAGTTTATGCAGCTTTACTTCTGAGGTTTTAGTCATAAGTTCCGGTATCAACCAGTTGAGAAATATTTGTACCGTTTATTTTGTTTTGTTGTAGATGAGGGCTCCACACTGGTGCTACGTATTCGAGAATTAATTGATTCTCTGCTGTGTATTAAGTTCTTAACTCTTCCATATTTAGATTCGTGAATGTTCTTCTTATATGCACAATTTTGGAGTACACAGATATTGTTATTAAAGTTTTTTGGTATATCTTTTACAAGAAAACACTTCCATTGTCATAAAATTTTAATCTTTCAAAGTGTCCTTATGAATCTGGATATTTATTATTATTAAATACCTGGTGGTAAATTATACTCCATTTGTCTCACATGATATAAACAGTAATAAGATAATCCTTGTTAAGTTTTGACGTAGTTTATCCATGTCTTGTATTTTCTTGTATGTAAACTTTCTCTATTCTCATTATTAGTTTGGCATGATGCTGAAAAATGGATATATTCGAATAATTTTTAAATAATGACATGTTGGTAGCGATCCCTCCGGTATGTCGTTCACACTGGCAGGTTCACTCCCTCTTAGCCTCGTGGATGCCGTCATACCTATACTTAAAGCTCTGTATAGTCTGCCTCAATCACTTCTAGTTCGTTTTTCTTCCTGACCTGTTCCATGTTGAAGAAATGTTTCATGATGTCCTTCTGGATGTTTTCTCTTTATAATTCTAGCTGTGTTTTGGTATACGTACATGTTTCTCGCTTGAACATTCTATCTCTGTCCATCCTATCAAGATCTCAGAATTTCTACGTGGTTATCATATCTCCCATGGTTCTTCCGTCTTTTAATGTTGCCAGGATCAGTTAATTTCTTCTCATCGTTCGATCCCCTTATCTCTGGGACTGGTCTGTTGTTGAACGTCTTCACTTTATTTCTTGTCATGCTTTATCAAGAGTGAATTCCATGGTGTTGTTACATACTTCAAGACAGACGTAACTTATGCCGTATATATGACCCTCAGTTATTCTTTATTAAGATTAATAAAAGCTAATTTTAAATTCGCTAAACGCGCATGCTTTACAGATTTTATTCATTGTATATTTGGCTCTGGTGATATGCTTGTTACTATGTTTACCTTTAGCTCTCGTTAACTGAGGTTTGCAGTCTCTGTACTTTGTTTCAGGTCTTCTTGACTCCCATAACTGTTTGTAACCGTATTATCTGGGGTTAATATCAGTAGTTACTAGAATGTCAGTGGAAGGTACTGGATAACTGAAGACCAAAGATTAAGTGCTTTAAATTAATTAAAATACACTGAGTATATCTGTAAACAATAGCTATGACTTAGAGAATGTTCATCGAACATAGCGTAACAGACATGACAGATTACTGAATCCTTCGTCTCCTTGCAGACAGACATGAGAGAATATTACATAGCCCCTAATCCTTGCAGACAGACATGACGGATCACTACATGCCTTCCCAAGCTGGCAGACTTGCCACTGCATTCCTTTCCCGGCAGACAGAATTGACGGTCTTGCATGTCTCCTTTCTCCAGCAGACAACCTTGGCAGAGTTATATATATCTCTCGTCTCCTAC
>NC_091312.1:36491831-36506831 GCF_038502225.1 Cherax quadricarinatus
TATGGTGAGTATCGTACTTGTTCGACATCACAGGTTCTTTAGTCCTTGAAGTATCAAGGTCATGTTCGCTTTTCCTTTAAGTATTTACCACTTTCTTGTGCTGCCTGGGCTCTGGTGAACACAAGAAGCAAGTTTTGACATTTAATGATATTTGACCTTATAAAGGACAAAATGAGAGAATTATGCAGCAAGACGACTCATCTCTCGCTTGGATTCGATCTAGTTGCATTTGAAATTTCAGCAAAACCACTGAAATCAGAGAAAATTAAAAAAAACTGCTTAAAACCCTATTTTTTAATTAAAGGGGCGGACCGGTAAGCCAGCGGAAGGCTTCGGTCATATGATCAAAAGCTCCAAAGGCGGGTCATTATCTAAGACTCGCGTCAGGAAACACTTGTCCTCTTTCCTGACGAACCTAACCTAATCTAGAGGAAATTCTTCCTTCAATTTTTTTTGGGGCTGTTCGTTTCGAAATGTCACGATATGCTCCGGTCTGCCAGACCTAAGCCACCCGTTTTTAATTTTGTTATTATTGAATAACTATACAGAAATATATCTTATTGTACATTAACCTAAGCAAAACTAGCTTAACGAATTCGAAAATATTAAATAATAACATTTCTGTTCTACTTCGTTCGCTCAGAAATACATTTCTGCGCATTCTCGTTATTGGAGAAGAGGATGTTTAATAATGTACAAGAACAGCATCTGATGATTCTTCAGTTGGCACACCTCAGACAGCCAGAAGACAGCTGATCCACTACATGTTGTCTGTCATTAGCTGTCTCTCTCTGATAGCACCCTTCTTAAGGACATCATTCCACCGAGTGATCGTTCAGTCCTCGATGGGCTAGAATTCGGAACACGGTTTTAAAACGCATGAACAAGAGAAGTAAATGTAGGCGAACAAAATCAGTGACCTGCAGTTAGCTCCAACTTTGTCCTACCTCCGAGACATCATGACAACTCACTAAAATCTGAGATACATTATTAGGAGAAACAAAAGAAAATTAACCTAATGACCTTTTGAACAGAGGAATGGACAGAGAAATTTTGAGGAACAAGAGGAGGATATGAGTGTAAATTTAAAATGTAGATGTTAGGAAATAATATTTTAGTCTTAAAGTGGATGGGAAGTCTACCTGGAAGGCATTTTGGGGATCAACGCTCCTGCGGCCCGGTCCATGACCAAGTCTCCTGGTGGATCAGGGCCTGATAACCGAGGTTTTTACTACTAGCTGCACGTAGTCCAACGTACGAACCACAGCCCGATTGATCTGGCATTGAAAGGGCTAGAGAAGGAAGTAGTTGAAACGCATAGTACGTATAGCTTGACCAAGGGAAACACACACACACACACACACACACACACACACACATTGTAGCAAGGAGATGGAAATCAACGACCGCATAACATCTTTGGCAAGCACAAACTGGTAAAAGAGAATAAGCTATGAGTACAGACTGGAAAAAACTGATTCTAATGACTTCATAGGAACAAAGCACTTAGAGGACATGCAAGGGTGGACAGGCGGCAAATAAGTACACGAGGGCATATATGAAAGTTAAGATACTGGTGAGTTACACACTTGTCAAGAATTATTCAGCGTGAGGACGGTCCTGAGTTGGTATGACCCGGACGCAGGAGCGGCGGAGGCAGAGTTCATATGAAGGTTTTAAAAGAAGAATAACAGGGCACGTGAGGTTAGAGAGGTATGCGGCAACGGTAAACAATGAGACGAGTTCAGGAGCTATGACTCGACTACTGCAACTTCACATACATGCTTTGAAGGGTGAATGAAAGCATGTTGAGAGGACATAATCATAGTGTTGTATAGACCATAAGGCTGATATAAACAGGGCAGACGTCGTACATCTGGCAGTAATGCCACGACAGAACACAAACTGTCTACCGGATGTGTATTGTAACTTTATATCTTAAGCCAGTGATGTCATAGTAGTGCTGCCCCAAGCCATGAATTTAAGAACTCCGATTTTCTTTCTCTCTCTCTCTCTCTCTCTCTCTCTCTCTCTCTCTCTCTCTCTCTCTCTCAAAGGAGGCAGGGGAGTTTCCAGTGGGTAGTCAAGGGAATCTGAGAGAATTAGAGCTAAGGAAGGAGTAGCAATAATGTTGAAGGATCAGCTATGTAAGGAGAAGAGGGAATATAAAATGCGAAAATTAGGTTACAATTAGTGTGTGCGCACCTGGAGAACAGAGGAGTGTACAGAAGAGAGAAAGATTTTGGGAGATGTTTAGGAACTTTTGAACCAAGTGAGAGTAATTGTGGCAGTGGACCTAAATGCTCAGGTAGGAGAAGCATTTAAAGAGGGTGTGTAATGGTAATACGTAATACATATTTTAAGAAGAAAAATTATAAATAAATGTACAAGATAATGGCTGTAATGTAAGTGGTTTATGAGAGCAATGTGAGATGTGAGTATTATGCAGAGAATCCGTGGTTTAAAAATTAGGAGGAGGTGTGGGGTTACTAAAAGTATTATCCAGAGGGCTGAGGAGGTGTTGTTGAGGTGGTTCGGACATTTAGAGAGGTTGGAAAAAAGTAGAATGACTTGGAGAGCTTATAAATCTGTAGTGGAAGGAAGGTGGGGTAGATGTCGTCCTAGGAAAGGTTAGAGGGAGGGAGAGGGTAAAGGAGGTTTTGTGTGTGAGGGGCTTGGACTTCAGCAAGTGTGCGTAAACGTGTTAGATAGGAGCGAGTGGAGACGAATGGTTTTTACGATTTGACGTGCTGTTGGAATGTGAGCAGAGTAACATTTATTAAGGGATTTAAGGAAACCGGTTAACCGGACTTCAGCCCTGGAGGTGGGAAGTACAGTGCCTGCACTCTGAAGGTGTGGTGTTGATATGCTGCAGTTTTTTAACTGTACTGTAGGAGCTCCTCTGGTAGGAGCTCCTCTGAAGTGAATGATGATTTAAGTTCTTCTTCTATTTTAGGGTCACCTTGCTTCGGTGAGAAATGGACAGATGTATATATATATATATATATATATATATATATATATATATATATATATATATATATATATATATATATATATATATATATATATATATATATATGGAATCCATGTCTACTGGAAATTATTAAAACCTTGGAGTACATAAAATGGCTTTTGGGAAAAACGTGAGTTTTCTCGTAAAGTCGTTTAAATATAATTCTCACACTACCCTGTATAGTGCTGTTTGGTAAGGGACAAAATTTTCCCTGAGCGCCTCAGAAGCTGGACGGGAACTGAGGGTGCAACAGGCGTTTACACTCAGGATCGCTACACTGAAATACTGGAACAGGAGGTGGCAGTCTCTGCCCCTCTGCTTGTGTCGATGAACCTGTAACCTAGATCCTTGAAGAAGCCTGTTTCGTTAGCCCCAGGTTCCAGGTACTCCTGTCCTACTGAGACAAGGTGGGTCGGGTAGCCCAAGGTCATATCGGAGTAAATTAAATTCTTCCCTGTGATTCGCAGCGCTTTCACCTCTGTTGCGTAACTCTGTTACGCAACACAGGCGAGAGCGCAATTGGCAAACTGGGATTAGGCATCTATGTCAGCTGGCACTCACTGGTAGTTAGGGTTCACGTCATGATGATGTTGACTTAATTGTGCCTTGCATCACAACCCGTAGACCATGCAGACCACAGTGGTCACCTGTCTTGCCGAAAATATTCTTATTCATTGTTTAAGAGGGCAGCAAGGTGGATAGCCTCTGCAATATAGAGGCTTAGTGGGTCGACACATGTGCTCTTTAGTCCTGTAGCAGGGATTCTGTAGTGCCAGTTAGTGTTGGTATCCAAGAAACAGATACTGAGTACGCTGGACAACCTCCTCGTGACTTTTGCAATCACTAGGTACGTCAAGGAGATGGGTAAGTAGGAGTCACTCTCCTCCTCAACTTGAGGTAATTTCGTTTTCACCAAACAAGTTTTGAGATGCCACTGGATCTCAGTTGGGTGAATGGATCGAGGAAGGGAAAATGTTGGTGAACGACTTGGGGGTACAAAATAATTTCTGATTTATTAAAGGTATTTAGCAAAATAAATTTTAATCAGACTTATTAATTTGTTAATTGATCAGTGTATGAATGTGTTGCAAGTTTATAGTTTTGTTGAATTTCTAACCCATGCTGAGTTGGCTACATAAATGAAGCTGCGTCTTGACTTGCAACTCTCACAGTAACACTGGCAACAACATACCGGAGATAATTGTCTACAGAAATGGGACCTGAGTCCTCCATCCTTGTTTGTAAATGTACAGAGTGATGTATGAAAAAGAGGGGGCTTAATGCTTTTGGGAACACCACCAGTCAGGTACACATTTACGACGCTTGTGAGCATAGACAGGATGCTCTCTAAAATATCACTGTTGGACCGAGCATTAACTTAATACATTTTACTGGAGCCCTAAGCCTATGAAATTACCTAATGTGTCTGACGAAAATAACAGAAGTACTATATTCGTCCAAATCTTGCCATTTTTGTTCTGCCCAAAATTTTGGTAATCAAGGTAAGTCATTGGTTAGTTTTTTTTAGAGATCATGACTGCAAAATGCATTTACTAATCCAGTGACAACACTTTCTTGAACATGTTTTATGGGATGTGGAGGAGAATATCGAAATTCAATATTTCCTGTAGAATTAAGTTTCCTCGTCCACAAGCATTATTTTGAATTACTGAGAGTGAGGTACCTTTACAGAACTCGATTTTATGTACACTTATGGTATATAATACCAACAAGATGAAGAATTAGACACATGTGCAACATCTGGATATCTTTATCATAGACGTTACGCCATCCAATGACTTTATCAATACACAGTCCAGGACATAATGGGAAGACAGTAGAACTATATACACAAGAAGAATTACCTGGTCTCTTGTATGTAATTCTTCTGCCTTCCCGTTACGTCCTGGAATTTATATCAATAAAGCCACTGTATGGCGAAACGTCTACAATAAAGAAACCCAGATGTTGCACGTGTCTAATTCTTCAACTAGATTTTATTTGTATCCGCAGATAACTTATCTAACAGGAATGTCACAGTTAAAATGCATTTATAAATTTATTTTGCTGAATTTTTGACACCCTTGCGATTAACTTTTTGTGTGTTAACTTAAGGAAGGTGATGCTGTGCCGCAGAGTATGAGAAGTTTACCAAAAAAGGTTAATTTCTATCACATATATAACGTAAGTGAATACGCTTGCAGCACAAGTGAACGCGTATGCAACTCAAGTGAACGCGTATGCAACACAAGTGAACGCCTATGCAACACAAGTGACAAGCACACTACAGTGTGTCTGTCATAGCATCCCAGTCACAGTAGGAAGTAAAGATACCTTACCTGTCTGTTTAAGATAATGTTATTATAAGCATTGTGTTCTCATATCTTTTGGTCTGTGTTGGCCCATGAGTCTGCATTTGTCATGCTAACTATTCTGTCTCCTTACTAGTGGTTCCAACTTGTCAGTTAAGTTTTTCCATGTTATTGGAAGTGGTACAGAATTATTTAGTAATTTATTTCTTCCGTACGACTTAAATTAGTTATTTAACAAATTTGAATTAAAAATTAATATATAATTGCATTAACATTTTCAATTAATTTACTATCACTTACACCTAATTAATGTGGATACAAGGTTTAAGCACTAGGTATGACAAATGACATCACAGCTTCACTACTCTTCAGGTTCTTGGTGAATAGTTCTGAAGTATTTGCTATTGGTAGGATGAGGCTTCTTTCAGAGTCATCATCTCTAGTGGAGAGGATTTTCTGCGCATTCTGTCTGCATTCTTCGATGAATTTTCACGAAGTATAGTGTGGAGGAGATGTTGCTAATGGTGTTGCAGTCTTCTTACAAAAATTTGGTCTTCAAACTCTTTAATCTCTCAAAAAGAAGTTAATCATGTCTCTCGCTTTGTATTTCTGTCGTGGTGAGATAAGAATGTATAAAATCCTAGAGGGATTAGTACCAAACCTGCACACGAAAATCACTCCCTATGAAAACAAAAGACTCGGAACGAGATGCAACATTCCCCCAATGAAACGCAGGGGTGCCACGAGTGCACTGAGAGACAACACAATAAATGTCAGGGGCCCAAGACTGTTCAACTGCCTCCCAGCATACATAAGGGGGATTACCAATAGACCCCTGGCTGTCTTCAAGCAGGCACTGGACAGGCACCTAAAGTCAGTAACTTACCAGCCGGGCTGTGGTTCGTAAGTCAGTTTGCGTGCGGCCAGCAGTAACAGCCTGGTTAATCATACCCTGATCCATCACGAGGCCTGGTTTCAGACCGATCTACGGGGGCGTTGACCCCCGAAACCCTCTCCAGGTATACTCCAGGTATAATGGGTTTATGGAAATCCTTAAATCTGGGCTTTTGATTTATTTTGCAAAGTACGATGTCTAGAAATGAGTGTGTTCTCTCTCTTTTGATAGTGAAATGCAGTGAAGGTTCAGTAGAATTAAGACATGAGGCCTGGTCACAGACCGGGCCGTGGGGGCGTTGACCCCCGAAACCCTCTCCAGGTCTACTCCAGGTATACTTCTGAGGACTGCAAGGTTAAATCTTTTGAGCTTTACGTAATAACGTGGATGTTGTCCACTTTGTGAATGCAAATAATGGTTGAGGAGATTATGTCCGAGAATTGTTCAGTCTCCAGGAACTCTGTAATGAATTAAAAGTACGACATTTACTGGTAACTCCACTCTCATGCTGCACCTCTGTTTTTATTAAATGGTGTTACAAGAGAAGTGTCAGAAGCTATGTACCCTAGCCTAGCTTATCTATACCTAACGTGTAAGTTTGCGGGAAGCGTTGCCTAGTAAGAAAATTTAGGCAGGAAAATGAGTATAGGTTGCCAATTCCAGGCCTCGACCCGCGTGTAGGGGACTGGAGGCCAGACTACCACGTCTGGCTGACAGACGGAGATCCAAGTGAAGAATTCGGATCATTAACTCCAGAAGGTTGACAGCCCAGAATAATGTATTAAAGCCGGAAAGTTTGGTTGGTATTCTTTCTGGATCTTTAATTATTACCGAAAGACTCAAGTGAAAATAAGATAAATAATAATAATAATTCTTAATATTCAGTTTAACTTCAGTTTAACTTCAGTTTAAAATGAAGAGGCTCGAACCTACCAGGAAAATAAGAAAAAATACTTATTTTTTTGTATCATGTGCGTCGGTATCTCACTGATTAACTAGAAACGCGTATCTAAAGGGACATATAATGTTAGTTTATTCAAACAGCCAAAGAGTTAGTTAAGCTTGGCCGTGGAAGAAGTCAAACTTGACCGGGGAATTAATCAAGCTTGGCCTAGGAATTAGTTAAGTTTGACTCAGAAATTAGTAAAGCTTGTCTGAAGCGCTGGAAGACGTTGAACTTTTATGTTCACTAGAGTCAGAGACTTGTTCCTGTCTCTAGACCTATTGCTGCCCCTCGTTACCTAGAAAGTAATGGGCACCTTTTTGCTAGCCGACTGTTATGGGTCTAAGTGTACTTTAGAAAGAGCTAAGTTTTTCAATGAGCAGGGTTAGAGAAATAATTTTAGGCCTAAGTTTGTTTTGCGCCTTTCTGATACAAATTCTTGTGTTAATAACTCTCCGGCAACACTAGTGTGGCAGTAAATTCATCTTAGCGCAGGAATTTAGTTAGGTTAGGTAAGGTTGGTCAGGAAACAGGACAAGTGTTTCCTGACACAGGTCTTAGTTATATAATGACTCGCCGCTGCAGCTTCTGGTCATCTGACCGAGGCCTTGTGGTATCGTATTTCACAGGGCTATTTGCTTGCCACATCTTCACTTGTCTTTAGACGCAACCTAGTCGTACCTCTTCCATAGTGTCGGCAGCAAACAACGGGTCATCATATAACGAAGAATTTCAGACATAGGTGTCTCAAAACTAAATCACGCTTGTCGATCGAAATTTTTAGCGAAGAATTAAACTAAACGAAGCAGTTGCAAAGAGACGAGTTCATGGAGTAAGTATAACGGGACGGTGTTCATGAAACACCATGTGTGTGTGTGTGTCATTATTCAGTGGAGCTGGATTCTCGCTGACCGCAGCGCGAACACCTTAATTTGCCACTCATAATGTTTTAAGTGTTTTTGGTTTAAAATGGATAAGCAGATGACGGATTAGTAAGAACAGGAATGTAGGTTAGTAAGTCGGGATGAGTCAGTAAATTGGGGCTGGTACCAACCCATCCTCCATTTTTTTTCAATCTTCGTGACAAAATGCACGTTCAAGGTTTTATAATGCGCCCCTCGCTGCAATAAGTAAGTCACCTATATTTTACTAATTCGTTACTGTCAGATAGGTATATACATAAACCTAACCTAACCTAACCTAACCTAAACTAACCTAACCTAACCTAAACTAATATAACCTAACCTAACCTAACCTAATATAACCTAACCTAACCTAATATAACCTAACCTAACCTAATATAACCTAACCTAACCTAATATAACATAACCTAACCTAATAAAACATAACCTAACCTAATATAACCTAACCTAACCTAATATAACATAACCTAACCTAATATAACCTAACCTAACCTAATATAACATAACCTAACCTAATATAACATAACCTAACCTAATATAACCTAACCTAACCTAATATAACATAACCTAACCTAATATAACCTAACCTAACCTAATATAACATAACCTAACCTAATATAACATAACCTAACCTAATATAACCTAACCTAACCTAATATAACATAACCTAACCTAATATAACATAACCTAACCTAATATAACCTAACCTAACCTAATATAACATAACCTAACCTAATATAACATAACCTAACCTAATATAACATAACCTAACCTAATATAACCTAACCTAACCTAATATAACCTAACCTAACCTAATATAACCTAACCTAACCTAATATAACATAACCTAACCTAATATAACATAACCTAACCTAACTTAATATAACTTAACCTAATCTAACCTAATATAACCTAACCTAACCTATTATTTTTTTTATTAACACACTGGCCGATTCCCACCAAGGCAGGGAAATAATATTTCAGTTTCTGAATAAAATTAGATTGCGTGGCATCAATAAATGGTAATTAGTCAGATTATTGTGTTTGAGTAAGCAGTGTCTGGGCCAGTAAGTAGTGTCTGGGCCAGTAAGCAGTGTCTGGACCAGTAAGCAGTGTCTGGACCAGTAAGCAGTGTTTGGACCAGTAAGCAGTGTCTGGACCAGAAAGCAGTGTCTGGGCCAGTAAGCAGTGTCTGGGCCAGTAAGCAGTGTCTGGACCAGAAAGCAGTGTCTGGGCCAGTAAGCAGTGTTTGGACCAGTAAGCAGTGTCTGGACCAGAAAGCAGTGTCTGGGCCAGTAAGTAGTGTCTGGGCCAGTAAGCAGTGTCTGGACCAGTAAGCAGTGTCTGGACCAGTAAGCAGTGTTTGGACCAGTAAGCAGTGTCTGGACCAGAAAGCAGTGTCTGGGCCAGTAAGCAGTGTTTGGACCAGTAAGCAGTGTCTGGACCAGAAAGCAGTGTCTGGGCCAGTAAGTAGTGTCTGGGCCAGTAAGCAGTGTCTGGACCAGTAAGCAGTGTCTGGACCAGTAAGCAGTGTTTGGACCAGTAAGCAGTGTCTGGACCAGAAAGCAGTGTCTGGGCCAGTAAGCAGTGTTTGGACCAGTAAGCAGTGTCTGGACCAGAAAGCAGTGTCTGGGCCAGTAAGCAGTGTCTGGGCCAGTAAGCAGTGTCTGGACCAGAAAGCAGTGTCTGGGCCAGTAAGCAGTGTTTGGACCAGTAAGCAGTGTCTGGACCAGTAAGCAGTGTCTGGACCAGAAAGCAGTGTCTGGGCCAGTAAGTAGTGTCTGGGCCAGTAAGCAGTGTCTGGACCAGTAAGCAGTGTCTGGGCCAGAAAGCAGTGTCTGGGCCAGTAAGCAGTGTCTGGACCAGAAAACAGTGTCTGGGCCAGAAAGCAGTGTCTGGGCCAGAAAGCAGTGTCTGGGCCAGTAAGCAGTGTTTGGACTAGTAAGCAGTGTTTGGACCAGTAAGCAGTGTCTGGGCCAGTAAGCAGTGTCTGGGCCAGTAAGCAGTGTCTGTACAAGTAAGCAGTGTCTGGACCAGTAAGCAGTGTCTGGACCAGTAAGCAGTGTCTGGACCAGAAAACAGTGTCTGGGCCAGAAAGCAGTGTCTGGGCCAGAAAGCAGTGTCTGGGCCAGTAAGCAGTGTTTGGACCAGTAAGCAGTGTTTGGACCAGTAAGCAGTGTCTGGGCCAGTAAGCAGTGTCTGGACCAGTAAGCAGTGTCTGGGCCAGTAAGCAGTGTCTGGACCAGTAAGCAGTGTCTGGACCAGTAAGCAGGAAGAAGGTCATTTAACAGGGAGTGAGCAACTGAACAAGTTACGTGGTTAATATAAATGGGGAGAGTCAAACCTAAAGGTGCCATTTAAGGAGGTGGTGGGGAACTAAACAATGAGGTGGATCCATTAGCAAAGTCTAGATCGCTAAACTAGGGGGTGGGACGCAGAAAGACACCATTAAATAGCACAAAAAGTGTGCCAGTAACTGTAACCAGAAGCTTTTGCGCTGCTCTCCGCAAGATGGACCTCAGGTAAATAATGAACCAGTCGCTTCTGCAGCAAAAGTAACGAGGAAAAAAAATATATAGAAGCGTAGGCACTTAACAGAGGAATTGGTGAGTAAGCAGGGAAAAATTGCGTTAATAAGCAGTTGGTTGTTGTAACATTCGTCAGGAAAAAAAAATTCCTCATACGGGTCTTTGACGTGAACGTTGAGTGTTGCTGTGGCAGTGTCGGGAAGCAGCAAGACTTCCTGCCTCAAAACACTGCTGAAGGTGGGACAGCTGACTTGGGTAACGGCATTTTGTCAGAAAATATGAGAAAATTTCTACTGGGCAGTGGAGCATTTGGTTTATCTAGCAGAGAAGAAATATAGCATTATAATATGTAGGGGTAGGCTTTCTTTCCCAATTAAAAAAATAAAGGAGCACCAGAAACTATCGTCTAAGTATCAGCAGCCACCGATCCCATGTTGGGCAGTCAGTGGAGAGATCGCTGACTGATCCGTGCTAGACTAGCACGGTCAGTTGGCTAGCAGCACAGTTATAGCGCTAAAACACATCAAGCAGGTAATCAAAGTCTACTAATTATGGCTGGAACACGTCATGAAAGTTCCCCGTCAAAGAATGAGAAACGTTTTCAAACGTCTTGTCAGTCATAAAACTCCCACAGCACTGAGAAATATATCAGGGATAATCTCACTACATAAGGCCATCAGCCGAGTTGTTACAGACCACAAGATACAGTTTGATACAACAGCCCACATAAAACTCCTTAGCAGAAATATAATAGAACGCGGATGCTCCTCACATCTTGAAACTAAACATTACTGAATGAACGTAACCCAGCAAGAGTAACTGGAATTAATAAAGGGGATATAAATAGCGTGCTAAAAATATCTAACATAGACAGAACTCGCAGCAATGGCTTTAAATTGGAAAAATTCAGATTCAATAAGGATATAGGAAAGCACTGGTTTGGTAATAGAGTTGTGGATGAGTGGAACAAACTCCCGAGTACCGTCATAGACGTTGTGTATATAGGTTAGATAAGTACATGAGTGGGTGTGGGTGGGTGTGAGTTGGACCTAACTAGCTTGTGCTACTGGGTCGGATGCAGTACTCCTCCCTTTTAAGTGACGTGTCTGACCTCACTAGGTCAAGGCATTGGCTTAAGCCGGTGGGAGAATTGGAGCTGATTCGGATAGGCCAGTAGGCCTGTTGTAGTGTTCCTTCTTTCTTACGTTCTTATGTTCTTAACTGCCACTATGATTGCAGATAACATAAGAACATAAGAAAAAAGGAACACTGCAATAGGCCTACTGACCCATGCGGAGCAGGTCCGTGCCCCCCCCCCCGGATAAGCCCAATGACCCACCCAGTCTGGTCACCTCCATACACGGAAGGAGTACGGCACCAGACCCAGCAGCACAAGCTAGTCAGGTCCAACTCACACCCACTCATGTATTTATCTAACCTATTTTTAAAACTACACAACGTTTCAGCCTCAATAACTGTACTCGGGAGTTTGTTCCACTCATCCACAACTCTATTACCAAACCAGTACTTTCCTATATCCTTCCTGAATCTGAATTTTTCCAACTTGAAACCATTGCTGCGAGTCCTGTCTTGGCTGGAAATTTACAGTACGCTATTTACATCCCCTTTATTTATTCCTGTTTTCCATTTATACACCTCAATCATATCATCCCTAATTCTACGCCTTTCGAGAGAGTGCAGATTCAGGGCCCTCGGTCTATCCTCATAGGGAAGATTTCTGATACATGAGATCATCTTTGTCATCCTCCTCTGTACGTTTTCCAGAGCATTTATATCCATTCTGTAATACGGTGACCAGAACTGAGCAGCATAGTCTAAATGAGGCTTAACCAAGGATATTTAGAGTTGAAGAACAACCTGAGGACTTCTATTATTTATACTTCTAGATTTGAAGCCAAGAATTCTGTTAGCTTTATTGCGAACACTAATGCACTGTTGTCTTGGTTTTAGATTACTGCTAACCAGAACTCCTAAATCCTTTTCGTAATCAGTAGTATTAAGATCTACATTATTTAGTTTATATGTGGCATGGTTATTTACCTGTCCAACATTTAGAACTTTGCATTTGTCAATATTAAACTGCATCTGCCACTTCTCCGACCATTGCATCAGTCTATTCAAATCATCCTGGAGTGCTCTAATGTCCTCATTAGAATGAATTGGGCGGCCTATTTTGGTGTCATCAGCAAATTTGCTTATGTCGCTATTTATTCCCTCATCTATGTCGTTTATGTAAATTGTGAACAACAACGGGCCCAACACTGACCCCCTGAGGAACACCGTTTGTGACGTGCCCCCATTCTGATTTCTCCCCATTTATGCAAACTCTCTGCTGCCTATTTGTCAGCCATGCCTCTACCCAGGAAAAAATTTCTCCTCCTATTCCGTGTGCCTTAAGTTTCCTCAATAGCCTCTGGTGTGGAACTCTATCGAAAGCCTAACTGAAGTCCATATACACAATATCATATTCATTACCATGATCTACCTCCTCAAACACCTTAGTGAAAAAAGTTAGTAAATTCGTAAGACAGGAACTCGGAGGAGATTTGAGAGAAGGAGGATGGTGATGAGAATGGGGAGGAGGAAGATGAGGAAGAAGGGGAGGAGTATATGAATTTATAAAACCGGGTAGAATGTTTTAAAACATGAGGTTGCCTATACGAGGGCCAGTTGACCGTAGCAACATTATCTGGAACATCTTTGTCAGGAGAGTAAGGAAGACGTAGACCTAAACCGAACTACAAGGTGACACCTCGGCTGAGGCACTCATTATGTAATATACAACAGAGCATTTGGTCTCTTAAAATGTGAAGCTTTAAAAAGTCTTGAGACACCCTTTGTTGATTGGTCAGGATGACCACACACACACACACACACATTCTAGCACTCAGATGAACCACAGGGATGTTAGGAAGTATTTCTTCAGTCACAGAGTTGTCAGGAAGTGGAATAGTCTGGGTAGTGATGTAGTGGAGGCAGGATCCATATATAGCTTTAAGAAGAGGTATGATAAAGCTCATGGAGCAGGAAGAGTGACCGAGTAGCGGCCAGTGAAGAGGCGGGGGCAGGAGCTGTGACTTGACCCTTGCAACCACAACTTCGTGAGTACACACACACAGGTGGATAGAGACAGGGTGTTTCAGAGATGGGACACAACAACAAGGGGTTACAACTGAAAGTTGGACTCAGATGAGTCACAGGGATGTTAGGAAGTATTTCTTCAGTCACAGAGTTGTCAGGAAGTGAAACAATCTGGAGAATGATGTAGTGGAGGCACGATTTATACATAGCTTTACGATAAAACTCATGGAGCAGGGAGAGAGTGGACCTAGAAACGACCAGCGAATCGACCCCTGCAACCACAGGTAGGTGAGTACACGCACACATACACACATACACACATACACACATACACACATACACACACACTAAGGAGGAAGTGATGAAATATCACCTTTGAAAAGGCAGCTGCCAAACATGTGGAAAAAGTCAGATATGGTCCCCATATGCAAGAAACCAGACTGACAGGATGCCCTGAGCTACTAACTAGTTTCTCTCACCTATATAATATCAGAAATACCGGAGAAGGTTAGTGGAACAGGTAGAGGGGAGGATTTATCAGAGATTTTCAACGCGGATTCAGGAAAAGGAAAATCATTCAGAAGAAACCTTTTGGATTTATATGGCTTAGTTGTGGAGACAAAACAAGCGTGGCATGATTGTGTGGACAGTATCTTGTCAACATGGTTGCGTGTACTGTATCTTGACAGCATGGCTGTGTGTACTGTATCTTGTCAACATGGTTGCGTGTACTGTAACTTGTCAACATGGTTGCGTGTACTGTATCTTGTCAGCATGGCTGTGTGTACTGTATCTTGTCAATATGGTTGTGTGTACTGTATCTTGTCAATATGGTTGTGTGAACTGTATCTTGTCAGCATGGCTGTGTGGACTGTATCTTGTCAGCATGGCTGTGTGGACTGTATCTTGTCAGCATGGCTGTGTGGACTGTATCTTGTCAGCATGGCTGTGTGGACTGTATCTTGTCAGCATGTTTGTGTGCACTGTATCTTGTCAGCATGGTTGTGTGCACTGTATCCCGTCAGCAGAAAAGCGACTGATAAATTCTCCGGACAAAATTTTTTACGAAGGATGGATAAAGAGGTAAAAAATAAGGGGAAAAACTCTCAAGTGAATCAGGAAGTACCTGACGAACAAGGTAAAAGTCAGGGAGGAATCAGAACTGGGCAAAGGCAACGAGTGGGGTACCACAAGGTTTGATACTAAGACCTCTGCTATTTTTATATACCTGTACGTATCTAATTGACAGGAATGAATCATGTGTTGAATTTTTGTGATGAT